>NC_088244.1:40420738-40560738 GCF_036934945.1 Oncorhynchus masou masou | reverse complement strand
ACACACACACACACACACACACACACACACACACACACACACACACACACACACACACACACACACACACACACATACACACATTACCGTAGAGGAACAAAGAGCGCTTTTACAGTAACACAGGTAGAACAAAAAAACATGTTAACACAAAACGCCCCTGCTGGTATTGAATGCATGGGGGTCTAAAGTGAGGAAGACTTCTCACTGAAGGGGACCAGAGGAATAAGATAATCATAATGAGCTGCCTCTCTTGTTATATAACATCTCACACGAGGCTGGCGCACATCCAACACTACAGAGAAGGGGGGGACACGTGGGCTATCAAACGCAGTGGCTCAATGCCATGATTGTGGACTACAGAAAAAGGAGGACCGAGCACACCCCATTCTCATCGACGGGTTGTAGTGGAGCAAGTTGAGAGCTTCAAGTTCCTTGGTGTCCACATCACCAACAAACTAACATGGTCCAAGCACACCAAGACAGTTGTGAAGAGGGCACGACAAAACCTATTCCCCCCCAGTACATCACTGGGGTCAAGGTTAAACCAGGCGGTGTCAGAGGAAGGCTCTAAAAATTGTCAAAGACTCCAGCCACCATAGTCTCTGCTACCGCACGACAAGCTGTACCGGAGTGCTAAGTCTAGGCCCAAGAGGCTTCTAAACAGCTTCTACCTCCAAGCCATAAGACTCCTGTATATCTAATCAAATGGCTACCCAGACTATTTACATTGCCCCCCCCATACCCCCTTTTTACGCTGATGCTACTCTCTGTTATTATCTATGCATAGTCACTTTAATAACTCTACCTACATGTACATATTACTTCACATTACCTCAACTAATCGGTGCCCCCAAACATTGACACTGTACCGGTACACCTTGTATATAGCCTAGCTATTGTTATTTCACTGCTGCTCTTTAATTATTTGTTAATTTTATTTCTTCTTTTTTTTCTTAACTGCATTGTTGGTTAAGGGCTTGTATAAGTAAGCATTTCACCTGTTGTATTGGGCGCATGTGACAAATAAAATGTATTTTGATTTGATGTTCAAACCCCCTTGTTATGTACTTGAGTGAAGACCCAAAAGCGGTTTTAACAGAAAACAGAGTTCTTTAATGAAAAACAAGAATGGCATAAATCCTCTTCCAACGTTGACAATGGAACAAAAAGAACGTAGTATAGTGCAGGATGCACCTGCCAGGCAGACTCCGACAGGATAGGACAAGGTGGAAGCAAACGAGACGACAGCTTGCTTCTGGCATCAAAAACACAAACAAGAATCAGACACTGAAAGTAGCAGGAACAGAGAGGGAAATAGAGACCTAATCAGAGGGGGAAGAGAGAACAGGTGTGAAAGAGTGAATGAGCTAGTTAGGGGAGATGTAGAACAGCTGAAGAATGAGAGACAGAGAAGGTAACCTAAAAAGACCAGCAGAGAGAGACAGAGTGAAGAGAAAGGACAGGAACAGACATAACAAGACATGACAGTACCCCCCCCACTCACCGAGCGCCTCCTGGCGCACTCGAGGAGGAAACCTGGCGGCAACGGAGGAAATCATCGATCAGCGAACGGTCCAGCACGTCCCGAGAGGGAACCCAACTCCTCTCCTCAGGACCGTACCCCTCCCAATCCACTAGGTACTGATGACCACGGCCCCGAGGGCGCATGTCCAAAATCTTACGAACCCTGTAGATGGGTGCGCCCTCGACAAGGATGGGGGGGGAGGGACGAGCGGGGCGCGAAGAACGGGCTTAACACAGGAGACATGGAAGACCGGGTGAACGCGACGAAGATAGCGCGGGAGAAGAAGTCGCACTGCGACAGGATTAATGACCTGGGAAATACGGAACGGACCAATGAACCGCGGGGCCAACTTGCGAGAAGCTGTCTTAAGGGGAAGGTTCTGAGTGGAGAGCCATACTCTCTGACCGCAACAATATCTAGGACTCTTGGTCCTACGCTTATTAGCGGCCCTCACAGTCTGCGCCCTATTACGGCAAAGTGCCGACCTGACCCCCTTCCAGGTGCGCTCGCAACGCTGGACAAAAGCCTGAGCGGAGGGGACGCAGGACTCGGCGAGCTGAGATGAGAACAGCGGAGGCTGGTACCCGAGGCTACTCTGAAAAGGAGATAGACCGGTAGCAGACGAGGGAAGCGAGTTGTGGGCGTACTCTGCCCAGGGGAGCTGTTCTGACCAAGACGCAGGGTTACGAAAAGAAAGACTGCGTAAAATGCGACCAACAGTCTGATTGGCCCGTTCGGCTTGACCGTTAGACTGGGGATGAAAGCCGGACGAGAGACTGACGGAAGCCCCAATCAAACGGCAAAACTCCCTCCAAAATTGAGACGTGAACTGCGGGCCTCTGTCGGAAACGACGTCAGACGGAAGGCCATGAATTCGGAAAACATTCTCGATAATGATCTGAGCCGTCTCCTTAGCAGAAGGGAGCTTAGCGAGAGGAATGAAATGAGCCGCCTTAGAGAATCTATCGACAACCGTAAGAATAACTGTCTTCCCCGCTGATGAAGGCAGTCCGGTGATGAAATCTAAAGCGATGTGAGACCACGGTCGAGAGGGAATGGGAAGCGGTCTGAGACGGCCGGCAGGAGGAGAGTTCCCAGATTTAGTCTGCGCGCAGACCGAACAAGCGGCGACAAATCGACGCGCGTCACGTTCCCGAGTGGGCCACCAGAAACGCTGGCGAATGGAAGCGAGCGTACCCCGAACGCCGGGGTGGCCGGCTAACTTGGCAGAGTGGGCCCACTGAAGAACGGCCGGACGAGTAGGAACGGGAACGAACAGAAGGTTCCTAGGACAAGCTCGCGGCGACGGAGTGTGAGCGAGTGCTTGCTTTACCTGCCTCTCAATTCCCCAGACAGTCAACCCGACAACACGCTCTTCAGGGAGAATCCCCTCGGGGTCGGTGGAGACCTCAGAAGAACTGAAGAGACGAGATAAAGCATCAGGCTTGGTGTTTTTTGAGCCCGGACGATAAGAAATAACAAACTCGAAACGAGCGAAAAACAGAGCCCAACGAGCCTGACGCGCATTAAGTCGTTTGGCTGAACGGATGTACTCAAGGTTCCTATGGTCAGTCCAAACGACAAAAGGAACGGTCGCCCCCTCCAACCACTGTCGCCATTCGCCTAGGGCTAAGCGGATGGCGAGCAGTTCGCGATTACCAACATCATAGTTACGTTCTGACGGCGATAAGCGATGAGAGAAAAACGCGCAAGGATGGACCTTGCCGTCAGAGAGAGAGCGCTGAGAAAGAATGGCTCCCACGCCCACCTCTGACGCGTCAACCTCAACAACAAACTGACTAGAGATGTCAGGTGTAACAAGAATAGGTGCGGATATAAAACGATTCTTAAGAAGATCAAAAGCTCCCTGGGCGGAAACGGACCACTTAAAGCACGTCTTAACAGAAGTAAGGGCTGTGAGGGGAGCTGCCACCTGACCGAAATTACGGATGAAACGACGATAGAAATTAGCGAAGCCCAGAAAGCGCTGCAGCTCGACGCGTGACTTAGGAACGGGCCAATCAATGACAGCCTGGACCTTAGCGGGATCCATCTTAATGCCCTCAGCGGAAATAACGGAACCGAGAAAAGGGACAGAGGCGGCATGAAAAGTGCACTTCTCAGCCTTCACATAAAGACAGTTCTCCAAAAGGCGCTGGAGGACGCGTCGCACGTGCTGAACATGAATCGAGAGAGACGGTGAAAAAATCAGGATATCGTCCATGTAAACGAAAACAAAATGTTCAGCATGTCTCTCAGGACGTCGTTAACTAGTGCCTGAAAGACAGCTGGAGCGTTAACGAGGCCGAAAGGAAGAACCCGGTATTCAAAGTGCCCTAACGGAGTGTTAAACGCCGTCTTCCACTCGTCCCCTCCCTGATGCGCACGAGATGGTAGGCGTTACGAAGGTCCAATTTGGTGAAAAACCTGGCTCCCTGCAGGATCTCGAAGGCTGAAGACATAAGAGGAAGCGGATAACGATTCTTAACTGTTATGTCATTCAGCCCTCGATAATCCACGCATGGGCGCAGGGACCCGTCCTTCTTCTGAACAAAAAAAAACCCCGCTCCGGCGGGAGAGGAGGAGGAGACTATGGTACCGGCGTCGAGCGAAACCGACAAATAATCCTCGAGAGCCTTACGTTCGGGAGCCGACAGAGAGTATAATCTACCCCGGGGGAGTAGTTCCCGGAAGGAGATCAATACTACAGTCATACGACCGGTGTGGAGGGAGAGAAGTGGCCTTGGAACGACTGAACACCGTGCGCAGATCGTGATACTCCTCCGGCACCCCTGTCAAATCGCCAGGCTCCTCCTGTGAAGAAGAGACAGAGGAAACAGGAGGGATAGCAGACATTAAACAGGTCACATGACAAGAAACATTCCAGGATAGGATAGTATTACTAGACCAATTAATAGAAGGTTTATGGCGCACTAGCCAGGGATGACCCAAAACAACAGGTGTAAAAGGTGAACGAAAAATTAAAAAAGAAATGGTTTCGCTATGATTACCAGAGACAGTGAGGGTTAAAGGCAGCGTCTCACGCTGAATCTTGGGGAGAGAACTACCATCTAAAGCGAACAAGGCCGTGGGCTCCCCTAACTGTCTGAGAGGAATGTCATGTTCCCGAGCCCAGGTCTCGTCCATAAAACAGCCCTCCGCCCCAGAGTCTATCAAGGCACTGCAGGAAGCAGATGAACCGGGCCAGCGGAGATGGACCGGAAAGGTAGTGCGTGATCCAGAAGGAGAGGCCTGAGTAGTTGCGCTCACCAGTAGCCCTCCCGTTACTGATGAGCTCTGGCTTTTACTGGACATGAGGTGACAAAATGACCAGCGGAGCCGCAGTAGAGACAGAGGCGATTGGTGATTCTCCGTTCCTTCTCCTTGGCCGAGATGCGGATACCCCCAGCTGCATAGGCTCAGCATCCGAGCCGGCGGAGGAGGGTGGCAGTGATGCGGCAGGTGGCAGTGATGTGGAGAGGGGAGCAACGGAGAACGCGAGCTCCTTTCCACGAGCTCGGCGACGAAGATCAAACCGTCGCTCTATGCGAATAGCGAGGGCTATTAAGGAGTCCAGACTGGAAGGAACCTCCCGGGAGAGGATCTCATCCTTAACCTCGACGAGGAGACCCTCCAGAAAACGAGCGAGCAAAGCCGGCTCGTTCCAGTCACTAGAGGCAGCGAGAGTGCGAAACTCAATAGAATAATCCGTTATGGATCGATTCCCCTGACATAGGGAAGACAGGGCCCTGGAAGCCTCCTCCCCAAAAACAGAACGGTCAAAAACCCGTATCATCTCCTCCTTAAAGTCCTGAAACTGGTTAATACACTCAGCCCTCGCCTCCCAGATTGCCGTGCCCCACTCACGCGCCCGTCCGGTAAGGAGAGAAATGACGTAGGCGATGCGGGCTGCGCTCCTGGAGTAAGTGTTGGGCTGGAGAGAGAACACCACATCACACTGAGTGAGGAATGAGCGGCACTCAGTGGGCTCCCCAGAGTAACAGGGCGGGTTGTTGATCCTGGGCTCCGGAGACTCGGAAACCCTGGAAGTGGGCGGTGGATCGAGGTGGAGTTGGTGAACCTGTCTTGTGAGGTCGGAGACTTGGACGGCCAGGGTCTCAACGGCATGTCGAGCAGCAGACAATTCCTCCTCGTGTCTGCCTAGCATCGCTCCCTGGATCTCGACGGCGGAGTGAAAAGGGTCCGGAGCCGCTGGGTCCATTCTTGGTCTGATTCTTCTGTTATGTACTTGAGTGAAGACCCAAAAGCGGTTTTAACAGAAAACAGAGTTCTTTAATGAAAAACAAGAATGGCATAAATCCTCTTCCAACGTTGACAATGGAACAAAAAGAACGTAGTATAATGCAGGATGCACCTGCCAGGCAGACTCCGACAGGATAGGACAAGGTGGAAGCAAACGAGACGACAGCTTGCTTCTGGCATCAAAAACACAAACAAGAATCAGACACTGAAAGTAGCAGGAACAGAGAGAGAAATAGAGACCTAATCAGAGGGGGAAGAGAGAACAGGTGTGAAAGAGTGAATGAGCTAGTTAGGGTAGATGTAGAACAGCTGAAGAATGAGAGACAGAGAAGGTAACCTAAAAAGACCAGCAGAGAGAGACAGAGTGAAGAGAAAGGACAGGAACAGACATAACAAGACATGACACCCCTGGTAGCCTACAGCTCAAAAGCATAACCACGGGTGAAGGGAATCCCATTACACAACGAGTTGTGAGTTCAGAGCTTCTCATCTCATCCAGGGTATGTGGAAGCAGATCCGCATTTGGTTCCATTCTGTTCCACTCTCCATGGGGTCGACGCTTGAACTTTGTTTTCTATCTGATTAGAGGTCAACTTAATTAAACATGAAACCAGTAAATCAGTAATATACAGCACTAAAGCTTGTTCCTGCTATAATATTCACGGCTCTTCTACCTTTGCATTAAAGTTGGATAAACACCTGTATATTGTCTGGCCTCATGTTATCAATAAAATACTACAATGTACATTTCCTGTAAAAACTGCTGATTTGTCTTTGTCAGCCTCGGGACCTTGCTCAGGGCCGGAAACAACAGAAGAGCCCTAATGTAACTGACAGTTACATTTCATTCAAAAACTATCTTTTGGTCTTTTTTTCATAAGTCGACTGTTGATACAGTTTCAAAATGTTTTGCATGTCAGCAGTCAAGTTATCAAGATTACTGGACTTTTAAGAAGCAGAGTGTCACCAGACACATCATCGTGATGATGAAAAATGCATCATATGATGCAGAACTCATCATCATGATGATGAGGCTAGAGACATTTTGCTTCTTACAAAAGTCCAATATCTTGATATTGACACGCTGACACGCAAAACATTTGTGGACCGTGTCAACAGTGGACTAATGAAAAATAAATACCAAAAGATCGTTTTTGAGTGAAATGTCTCTTTAAAAGGAATATAGCAGGATGCAGCAAAAGTAGCTAGTTGTAAACTGAGTAGAGCGGAGCAGAGCGTGTCATGCTTAGTTCTGTTTAATATTTCAGGGAGACAGGGTCAGGACATGAGTGAGAGATGAGTTGATGGAGGTCCTATGGGAGATGGGGTGAAGAGTTAGAAACCACTGGCCTGTAGAAATCAGGCTTTCCTCTTTCAAGTTATGCGCTATTATTTTGGAGGGACACATAACAATTAGCATATCTTGTACTTCTGGGAGAACAGCTATCGTATACACTTGCATGGCCTTACAGTGGCAATAAAAAGTATGTGAACCCTTTGGAATTACCTGAATTTCTGCATAAATTGGTCATCAAATTTGATCTGATCTTCATCTAAGTCACAACAACAGACAAGCATAGTGTGCTTAAACTAATAACACACAAATTATTGTATTTTTCTTGTCTATATTGAATACATCATTTAAACATTCACAGTATAGGATGGAAAAACTATGTGAATTCCTCGGCTAATGACTTATCCAAAAGCTAATTGGAGTCAGGAGTCAGCTAACCTGGAGTCCAATCAATGAGATGAGATTGGAGATGTTGGTTAGAGCTGCCTTGCCCTATAAAAAACACTCACAAAATGTGAGTTTGCTATTCACAAGAAGCCTTGCCTGATGTTGAACCATGCCTCGAATAAAAGAGATCTCAGAAGACCTAAGATTAAGAATTGTTGACTTGCATAAAGCTGGAAAGGGTTACAAAAGTATCTCTAAAATCCTTGATGTTCATCAGTCCACGGTAAGACAAATTGTCTATAAATGGAGAAAATTCAGCACTGTTGCTACTCTCTCAGGTAGTGGCCGTCCTGCAAAGATGACTGCATGAGCACAGTGCAGAATGCTCAATGAGGTTAAGAAGGATCCTAGAGTGTCAGCTAAAGACTTACAGAAATCTCTGGAACATGCTAACATCTCTGTTGACGAGTCTACGATACGATACGTAAAACACTAAACAAGAATGGTGTTCATGGGTGGACACCATGGAAGAAGCCACATTGCTGCATGTCTGAAGTTTGCAAAAGTGCACCTGGATGTTCCACAGCGCTACTGGCAAAATATTCTGTGGACAGATGAAACTACAGTTTAGTTGTTTGGAAGGAACACACAACACTATGTGTGGAGAAAAAAAAGGCACAGCACACCAACATCAAAACCTTAACCCAACTGTAAAGTATGGTGTAGGGAGCATCATGGTTTGGGGCTGCTTTGCTGCCACAGGGCCTGGACAGCTTGCTCTCATCGACAGAAAAATGAATTCCCAAGTTTATCAAGACATTTTGCAGGAGAATGTCTTAATAAACTCCTTCTGGAGTGGCCCTGTCAGAGTCCTGACCTCAACCCGATTGAGATGCTGTGGCATGATCTCGAGAGCAGTTCACACCAGACATCCCAAGAATATCGCTGAACTGAAACTGTTTTGTAAAGAGGAATGGTCCAAAATTCCTCCTGAACATTGTGCAGGTCTGATCCTCAACTGCAGAAAATGTTTGGTTGAAGTTATTGCTGCCAAAGGAGGGTCAACCAGTTAATAAATCCAAGGATTCACATACTTTTCCCACCCTGCACAGTGAATGTTTACACGGTGTGTTCAATAAAGACATGAAAACGTATAATTGCTTGTGTGTTATTAGTTTAAGCAGACTGTGTTTGTCTATTGTTGTGACCTATATGAAGATCAGATCACATTTTATGACCAATTTATGCAGAAAAGGGTTCACATGCTTTTTCTTTCCACTGTCTGTCTTTTTCCATTTTGGTCAGTATGCTATATATTCCTCTCTTGATGTGTTTGGGATGGAGTGTGTGATTGTTTTCTCCTCCTTCTGTCTAACACAGTTGCAGGGCACCAGCGAAATGACAAAGAGGGGCTAAACTTATCAATTCCACCTGGGTTTTTCCGGTACTCGTTAAGAAAAACGAGACTTGTGTCTTGGGGGTGTTATTCTATGTGGGTGTGTTATGTTTGCTATTTCGTATACTGGCAGTAATGTCATTTGTCCCTCTTCAGTCACCGTCCAGAACAGGCCACTGCAAAGATGGTGGATAAATGAAGATGTCCCACTCAGGCTGTTTACCATTGGGGAAAAAAATGGCCAGTTCCGGTCTGCTTAACAGGGTTGCCCTCCCAGAAGCACCAATGCATTAGCAACTGGGTCTGGTCTGCTTAGTTTATTGACTGTAAATGAACCAGAAGAATTGAAGGAGAGAGATGTCTCGCTTCTTCTTCCGTTTCTGGCTCCGTACTGAATGGCTTAGCAACCGCGTGACCCAGCATGACAAACTTGAACATGGTTAGTCAGGGAATCCTGCTTCGAGCGTACTGCATTTCCTGCTTTCTAGATGTAGCTACTGTATCTTTGATGAAGATTGTGTTTGTGCTAACGTTAGGACACGAATGTGAGGATATTTCAGCTGGAGAAAAAACCCAAGCCGCCCGTATATGAAAAATGAATCTCGTTCTTTCAACATGACATTTGCGACAAAGTCTTGCATATATTGTTGTCTTAAAAAGTCTGAGGCGCTTCATGCTAATGGTTAGTTCAGCTGTCTGTAAATAAATTAGGTTTCAGGTTGATTCTGGTGAGCGATTGGATAGTGTGCACTGCAGCACATCGGGTAGCTGTGATACGGATGATTTGATTCCTGCCAGCCGTGATTAGAATGTGCCAGGCAGTGGTCCCGTGTGGGCAGGATTGAAATCAAAACCCAACCGTCGTTAAGTTGTGACATCCTCAGGTCCACAAATCTCACAAAACTCTGTTTTGGAATATATTGACTCCATGAAATGATCCTACATGTTAGTACATTTTGGCACAGAAATAAACTTTTGGGATGAATATTGATGCAACATAGGCCGTATTCAACCAGAGAAGTTGTTTTTGCGTTCAGTTGCACTTTAAAGGAGCATTCGCCGGAGACAGAGTGGAGCAAGACAGGCAATTCAGAGATCCGGTCATATAAACTCACTAAGAAAAGCAGAGAAAATATGTGTATTCCTTTTCTGTAACTGCAGTAGGGATAATGAGAGAACAGTACAGTTTATGGTTTTGTATAGTACAACATACAACATTGAGCTCGCCTGACTGAAGAGGAGAACCATGATGGTACTCCCCATGAGGAAGGTCATGGGCACTGAGAAGAGCAGCTGGTACTCTTTGTCCTCTTCCCAGGGCCGGCCCGCTGTTGGCACCACGCTCTGCCAAAGCTCTATGCCACGGCCCAGGATACAGCAGCTGATTAAACTATCATCTCCTCAGTGGTGAGAGCATTAGCCCCATAGCCAACACTATTGGGCCACTCACCTGTACACAGGGTAGCAGATGCAGCCTCATCGCAAGGCTATACCCTGTACCGAGTTGGAGCTGATCCAGCAGCCACTGGGAATGGGAAAGGGCCTCAATTGCAAATACATACAGTGCCTTCAGATTCAACCACAAAGACTAGGGAGGTTTTCCAATGCCTTGCACAGAAGAGCACTTATTGGTAGATGTGTTAAAAAAAAGTAGATATTCAATATCCCAGTCACTACAAAGATACAGGCATCGTTCCTAACTCAGTTGCCGGAGAGGAAGGAAACCACTCAGGGATTTCACCATGAGGCCAATGGTGACTTTAAAACAGTTACAGAATTGATTGGCTGTAATAGGAGAAAACTGAGGATGGATATACGACATTGTAGTTATTCCACAATACACAATATAATTGACAGAGTGAAAAGAAGGAAGCCAGTGGGTGATACATGCATCCTGTTAGCAATAATAAAATAATACTGTAACAAATGTGGCAACAAATGTGGCAAATGTTTGGGTCAAATCCAATACAACACAATACTGAGTACCACTCCATATTTTCAAACATAGTGGTGGCTGCATCATGTTATGGGTATTCTTGTAATCGTTAAGGACTGGGGAGTTTGTCAGGATAAAAAATAAGCGGAATGGAGCTAAGCACAGGCAAAATCCTAGAGGAAAACCTGGTTCAGTCTGCTTTCCACCAAACACTGGGAGATGAAGTCCCCTTTCAGTGGGACATTAAACTAAAACACAAAGGCCACATCAACACTGAAGTTGTTGACCAAAAAGACAGTGAATGTTCTTGACTGGCCGACTTACTGTTTTGACTTAGCAAGACCTGAAAATGGTTGTCTAGCAATGATCAACAACCAATTTGACAGAGCTTGAAGAACTTTGAAAAGAATAATGTGCAAATGTTGCCCAATTTTTCTGTGAAAAGCTTTAGAGACTTACCCAGAAAGACTCACATCTGTAATTGCTGCAAAAGATGATTCCAAAATGTATTGAATTAGGGGTTTGAATAGTTATCTAATCAGGCTATGTTTTTATATATATATATATATATATATATATATATTTGAGTTTTTTGTGTAGATCGTTGACAAAAAAATTACAAATAAATCCATTTTAATCCCGCTTTATGTGATGAATACCATCATTGATAGCTGCATGCATGTTGTTTCTAATTTCATAAAAGTGCATAGTGAGTGTCCTGTCATCCTAAGAGTATGGAAATATTATTTCATGGATTCTCTGTTCCTCCATCTTGCTGATGGTTGAACATTCTTCCAACTAAACAAACTGACTCTGCAGATCAGAAAGGAGAGTGGACAGATGAAGAAAACAACAATACAAACAGAAAAAACTGCTGATATTTTTCTGCTCTCAGTATGCTGACTGTTGAGGTATTCTTACTCCCACACGTTTGTGCATATCTCATGAGTCGTTCCACCTCAAAAAGCACACGGAAGAGGTTTGACACCCACCATCTCAGATTGTTCTGAAAACGTTTCTGTAGTTAGACACAGATATGATTAGTATCCCTGAAACATTATTTTGTTGAAAGTTTATTTGAACTTTGAGAAATTAAGCTTATTAATTGCACCCAAATTGGCCATTTCAATTCATAGGATTCATATCATATCATATCACCAATAGCTTTTGCTCATGATGAAAAGACATTGTATGGTCATCCATACAAGTCAAGCCAGACCTCCATGAAAGCAATTCAGTTTGTCATTCTCTTAGCAACCTAATGCTTTATCCCAACACTTCTCGAATAGTCCAACAAATGACAGCTCTCAAGGAGGGCTATCCCTATGATGCAATTATCATATTAAGACTTTTCCTACAAGACCAAAAATGTGATGGAGAAATGGGCTAGTGACTAAAATGATGTGAAGACCCAAATAAAACCATTACATAGCAGTCTTATATTTTACCCTAAAATGATTAGAAAACATCTCCTATATGTTGTTTGATGAATGACATTTACCATTAAACCCAACCCAATATATTACCATTACAGTGCTTTCAGAAAGTATTCACACCCCTTGACTTTTTCCACATTGTGTTGTCTTATAGAAATCATTTAAATGGATTAAATTGAGCATTTGTTTTGTCACTGGCCTACACACAATACCCTATAACGTCAAAGTGAATTATGTTTTCCTACATTTTTTACAAATTAATAAAAAATGAAAAGCTGAAATGTATTGAGTCAATAAGTATTCAACCCCTTTGTTATGGCAAGCCTAAATAAGTTCAGGAGTAGAAATGTGCTTAATAATAAATAATAAATAAATAATAATAAATTGTTTGGATTCACTCTGTGTGCAATAATAGTGTTGAACCTTTTCCTCCAGTGGGCTAAATCAGGCTCACACAGAGTGTTTCTTGGTAGTCTTAGTCACATCTACTTTGAAACAAAAGTATACATCTCACACACATGGTTATGTGCTGACAAATGTAAGACACCTGTACCATGTCAGATATAGAGTTGAAATGTATTAAATGTTGAGTAGAGACTGAAATATAACAAAAGCTTTTCATATGGAAACACCAGATTTTCGGCGGGTTTATTTAAATAATTTGTATTAATTATGAAATTATTAAAAACATTAATAACATTCCACCCATGAAGCCACTAGAGGGCTATTTGGTAATTTGACTGCATTTGACTGTACCATACACAATTATCTGTAAGGTCCCTCAGACGAGCACTGAATTTCAAACACAGATTCAACCACAAAGACCAGGGAGGTTTTCCGATGCCTCGTAACGAAGGGCACCTATTGGTAGATGGGTAAAAAAAAGCAGACATTGAATATCCCTTTGAGCATGGTGAAGTTATTATTAACACTTTGAATGGTGTTCAATACACCCGGATAGGAATGAAACCGCTCAGGGATTTCACCATGAAGCCAATGGTGACTTAAAAACAGTTACAGAGTTGAATGGCTGTGATTAGGAGACAACTGAGCATGGATCAACAGCCTTGTAATTACTCCACAATACCAACCTAATTGACAGAGTGAAAAGAAGGAAGCCAGTGCAGAATAAAAATATTTCAAAACACGCATCCTGTTGCAACAAGGCACTAAAGTAATACTGCGGTACATGTGGCAAAGCAATTCACTTTTTGTCCAGAACTCAAAGTGTTACTGTATGTTTGGGGCAAATCCAATACAACACATTACTGAGCACCACTCTCCATATTTTCAAGTATAGTGGTGGCTGCTATGGGTATGCTTGTAATCTTTAAGGACTCTGGAGTTTTTCAAGATAAAAAAATCACAGAATGGAGCTAAGCACAGGCAAAATCCTTCAGGAAAACCTGGTTTAGTTTGCTTTCCACCAAACACTGTAAGATGTGTTTACCTTTAACCAGGGCAATATCCTAAAACACCATCTCCACTGGAGTTGTTTACCAAGAAGACAGTGAATGTTCCTGAGTGGCATAGTTACAGTTTTTACTTCAATCAACTTGAAAATCTATGGCAAGACCTGAAAATGGTTGTCTCGCAATTTTAATTTATAGGCAGGTCAGTTAAGAACAAATTCTTATTTTCAATGACAGCCTAGGAACAATGGGTTAACTGCCTGTTCAGGAGCAGAACGACAGATTTGTACCTTGTCAGCTCGGGAGTTTGAACTTGCAACCTTCCGGTTACTAGTCCAACGCTCTAACCACTAGGCTACCCTGCCGCCCAATGATCAACAAACAATTTGACAGAGCTTGAAGAATTTTGTAATGAATAGTGGGCAAACGTTGTACAATCCAGGTATGGAAAGCTCTTTGAGACTTACCCGGAAAGACTCACAGCTGTAATCGCTGCCAAAGTATTGACTCAGGGGTGTAAAATAGTTACGTAAATGAGATATTTCTGAATTTCATTTTCAATAAATTTGCAAAAATGTCTAAAAACATGTTTTCACTTTGTCATTATAAGGTATTGTGTGCAGATGTGTGAGAAAAAAAATATTTAATCAATTTTGAATTCAGGCTGTAACACAACAAAATGTGGAATATATATATATATAAATAAATAAAAATCAGTATATAAATATACTGAACAACAATATAATCGCAACATGAAAAGCATTGGTCCCATGTTTCATGAGCTGAAATAAAAGATCCCAGGAATTTTCCATTCACAATTTGTGCACAAATTTGTTTGTATCCCTGTTAGTGAACATTTCTCCTTTGCCAAGATAATCCATCTACCTGACAGGTGTGGCATATCAAGAAGCTGATTAAACAGAATGATCAGAACACAGCTGCACCTTGTAATTGGGACAAAATGTTCACTCTAAAATGTTCAGTTTTGTCACACAACACAATGCCACAGATTGTCTGAAGTTTTGAAGGAGTGTGTAATTGGCATGTTGACTGCGGGGATGTCCATCAGAACTATTGCCAGAGAATTTACTGTTAATTTCTCTACCATAAGCCGACTGCAAAGTCGTTTTAGGGAATTTGTTAGTACGCCCAACTGGCCTCACAACTGCAGACAATGTATAACTATGCCAGCTCACGACCTCTACATCTAGCTTCTTCACCTGAGGGATTGTCTGAGACCAGCCAACAGGACTGCTGATGAAACTGAGGAGTATGTCTGTCTGTAATTAAGCCCTTTTTTGGGGAAAAACTCATTCTGATTTGCTGGGCATGGCTTCCAAGTGGATGGTTCTGGCTCCCAAGTGGGTGGGCCTATGCCCTCCCAGGCCCACCCACGGCTGTGCCCCTGCCTGTTGCGTTTATATTTTTTGTTCAGTATACTTTCTGAAGGCATTGTATTTGGGATTTTTACCAGTGAAGACCATAACATTTAAACCATTAGAACTCCTGTAGCCTATTGTTTTGCTTGACAAGGAATGGTCTAACTAATCCAAACCTTTATTGAAGGGAATAAACTGCACACACTTGGGCCATTTCCCAGATACAGCTTAAGCCTTAGGCAGTCAACCCAACACTAGCAGATCTCTGTTGGTGTGTGGGCACACTCTTAGAAAAAAAGGTGCTATCTAGAACCTAAAAGGGTTATTTGCTATCCCCATAAAATAACTCCTTTTGGGTTTCATGTTGGGTTCTACATGGAACCCAAAAAGGTTCTACCTGAAACCAAAAAGGGTTCTACCTGGAAACAAAAAGGGTTCTACCTGGAAACAAAAAGGGTTATCCTATGGGGACAGCCAAAGAACCCTTTTGGAACTCTTTTTTTCTAAGAGTGCAGCTAGTTACACAGATTGACTTCATTGAGCAGATTAGATTCAAGAGAAGGACAGTTTGTATGTGTTTGAATTGCTTTCATGGAGGACTGGCTTGAATTGAAAGGATGATCACACCATGTATTTCCATCCTGAGCGAAAGCTATGGGGTTTCTACCCAAAGTTGCAAAGGGTTCCATTTAACATTCAATACATGGATAAAGGCTGTGGCAGTAATAGCAGAACAGCAGCATCTAGTGGGAAAAACCTGGTACTAATTCACTAAGAATACATTACATAGTATGAATAACAATACTCCAAGCCACAGCTTCATATAATTTGTCAAACATAGAGAACTGATACTGTATACTGGCCATTGGGGTGGGCTTGGTGTGGAGTTGGGGCGTCCGCAGGTGGCTTTCGACCATTTATTTGGATTACTGAGATCTTAGTCATTGTTAAGATGTGATTTGGTCCAAATTGTCCATTATTCTTTAAAATATTCTTCAAACTTGCCATATATTTGACGATTTAAGTCAAAACAGTAACTAGGCCACTCAGGAACATTCAATGTCGTCTTGGTAAGCAACTCCAGTGTATGTTTGGCCTTTGTCACACCCTGATCTGTTTCACCTGTCTTGTGCTTGTCTCCACCCCCCATCAGGTGTCTCCCATTTGTCCCCATTATCCCCTGTGTATTTATACCGGTGTTTTTTGTTTGTCTGTTTCCAGTTCGTCTTGTCTCATCAAGCCTACCTTCATGTTTTTCTGTACTCCTGTTTTTCTGGTCCCTGTTTTCCAGTCCTGCTGGTTCTGACCATTGCTGCCTGCCCTGACCCTGAGCCTGTCGCCATACCATTCTGCCTTCCCTGACCTCGAGCCTGCCTGCCGTCCTGTACCCATCTGACTATGACCCGGTTTACGAACTTCTGCCCGTCTTCAACCTGCCTCATGCCTGTCCCTTGCCTATTAATAAATATCAGAGACTCAAGACCATCTGCCTCCTGTGTCTGCATATTGGTTTCATCCTGTGACGTTATAGCCTTGTGTTTTAGGTAATTGTGCTGCTGAAAGGTGAATGTCTCCCAGTGTATGTTGGAAAGCAGACTGAACCAAGTTTTTCTCTAGGATTTTGCCAATGCTTCGCTTTATTCCAGTTCTTTTAATCAAAAATAACTTCTGAGTCCTTGCCAATGACAAGCATACCCATAACATGACGCAGACACTACCATGATTAAAACTATGAAGCGGTATTCAGTGATGTGTTGTGTTGGATTTGCCCAAAACATAACGCTTTGTATTCAGGAAAATGTCATTTATTTGCAAATGTTTTACAGTATTGCTTTAGTGCCTTATTGCAAACAGAATCCATGTTTTGGAATATTTTTATTCTTTACATGCTTCCTCCTTTTCAATCTGTAATTTATATTAGTTGATCCTTCCTCAGTTATGTCCTACCACATTAAACTCAGTAACTGTTTAAAAATCACCATTGGCCTCATGTTGAAATCGCTGAGCGGTTTCCTTCCTCCCCGGCAACTGAGTTAGGAAGGGTCTATTGATACACCATCCAAAGTGTAATTAATAACTGCACCATGCTCATAGGGGTATTCAATGTCTGTTTTATTTGTTACCGCCCTACCAACAGGTGCTCTTTGCGAACCATTAGAAAACATCCCTGGTCGTTGTGGATGAATCTGTGCTTGAAATTCACTGATCGACTGAGGGACCTTTACAAATAATTGTATGCGTGGGGCACAGAGATGGGGTAGTAATTGAAAATCATGTTTAACACTATTATTATTGAATCCATGCAACTTATTATGTGACTTGTTAAGCACATTTATACTCCTGAACTTATTTAGGCTTGCCATAATAAAAGGGTTGAATACTTATTGACTTGAGACATTTCAGCTTTTCATTTTGAATTCATTTGTAAACATTTCTAAAAACAGAATGACATTTAGACATTATGGGGTATTGTGTGTAGATCAGTGACACAAAATCTAAATGTAATCCATTTTCAATTCAGACTGTAAACACAACAAATGCAGAAAAGTCAAGGGGTGTGACCAAATTGGTCAGAGTTAAAATTGTCTTTCAACAAAATAATGTTGCAGGAATGCTTATCGTATATTTTTCTAAGCCATTTCAAAACAATCTGAGATGGTGGGTGTCTTGCTGAAATTAAATGTAACGACCCGCATTGATGAATTTATAATCCACTCTGGGAGGTCCTTGAGGTATAGATCTGAGTGGGAGTAAGTGACTTAAGTTCCATAAATGACCTGTTTTCATTTCCCCCTACCTGTTTCTTCTATTTATCAAGAGGGCAGCTCTCTATGTGGTCAGGTCATGGTTGAAGGAATGCATCCACCCAACAGAAGGAGGCCTTTTGTAGTGTGTTGACTGTTTTTGAGACTGATTTGTTAAGTAAATGAATGCTTCTTCTGCAATCGCTAGAGCTCAAAGTGGGTCAGTATGACAGCCTATAGGATATCTGTCTTCCTTCCACAGTTCCATGACTCATGACTGAGAGACAATGGAAAATGACATGAAGTCATCCAACTTCCACTCCCAGTAAGCCCAGAGAGTTTGGAATCTGTGTAGAAATGTGGAGTCAAAATGATTTTGTAGCGAGGTGAATCTAATCTGCCTGTAGACATAACCCATCATCCTTAGCAATAGCAGCAGCACAGGCAGCATGTGGCAATTTTTTTTACAAGGTTGTTTGCATGTAACTTGTAACCATGTGTTTTCAGTCGCCTGTGACAAACCAGTGAAAATCCTATACCCCAATATATTAATGTGCTGAAACAATATTGTGTAACTGAGTTTCCATTGATTTGACGTACCACATAGGAGCTGCATCCAGGCACAAGTCTTGTAGACGGTAGCGGTGTTGCAGAAGAAGAAGAGCGCCATGCAGGCGATGCAGCTCAGAATCAGCAACATGGACAGAAACACGAAGACCGACGCCGCTTTGAAGGCGCCGGAGGGGATGGAGCTGAACTCGGCGAAGCTTCCCGTGCAGGTGAGCTCTCGGTTGTGCGGTCCTCTTCCAACGCACTGGTGAAACAAGCCGAAGTAACCCACCTGCGGCGTGCTCACACTGTCCCCGATCCAGTAGGGCTGAATGAAGACCACCACGTTGATGATGGCAAAGCATATGGTGAATATCGCCCAAAGTACCCCGATGGCGCGGGAGTTCCGCATGTAGTTATCATGGTAAATCTTGGCGGCTTCTTGTGAAGGCAACATGTTTTCCACTATACAGTAGCTTTCTTTTCGTTATTTTAATGACTCACTTTTTGCGCATCTCCGTTTGTGAAAGCTGTGATTGTAAATTTGGTAGGAGTGTAGCTATTAATAAAACAAATCCTTTATATTAAAATACGTTGATTAATTATTATTATTGACTAGCCTTTATTTATTTATTTTTGGCTACCATATCATTGTAGATTCAACCTGCGAACCTACAAGCCTACAAGCCATTGTTGAATAGATACATGTATGTATAATACTGGTAATTAATAATGTATCGTTCCTTTGAAAAGAGAAGTGGAGTCCGAAATAGGATATTTCACAGTAATACGGTTTTGCAATATCCTCAACCAATGCTATCTTAAAAATATGTCCTTTAGCATCCTCATCCAAGTCCACCAGAAATGATAAACTGTTGCCTGGTGCCAGTGGTGGATCCCCCGTTTAAGTGTAGCATCTGAGGCATCCGTGCAGGGCTTCTTTGAGCTAGAGATATCGGCGCACACTCCCTAATTATAGAATTTACATCCAATTTTGAGAAAATGAAAACGTCAACTATGACCAGTCCGAGCTCGCGAAACCGACCTCCTCCGCCGCCACTCCATTATTGGGATTTTCCCTATTTGTCTCGCGCCCTCCTCCTGCCTCTCCCATCGTCGTCCTGTCTCTCCGTGGATCTCTCGCGCGCTCTCAAGAAGACGCTGAGCACTGTTGATTGCGGCGCGTTCACGTACCGCACAATAACCAACAGAGGAGTATTGTCCCCTCCTTATTATTTTACTACAATTATAACGATTGTTTGTATGCCGATTTAGGTTAACCATTTTGATTAGACATAGCATAGGCCTACCCACAGAAGACATAATGTTTATTTTCTAAAGATGATCCCACTAAAGATGATCCTATCAACTGGTCGATATCAACTGTATATCAGCAAGTAATATGGGAATTGATTTAATTGAATGTTGTTTTAATCTTGTTGGTGATTGAATAGTTGTTTTCTCTCAAATCTATTACTCGCTAACGAAAATTAATCTGGCACTAACATTTTCATGAATATCTAGGTCAAGAGATCATGCCCACACACAGGGGTTGATAAGAGAATCACACAATAATTTGAATCTCTGTGTTAGGAAAAGTCTAGAATGTCTTTTTAAAATTTAACTAGGCAAGTCAGTTAAGAACAAAATCTTATTTTATATGACAGGAACAGTGGGTTAACTGCCTTGTTTAGGAGCAGAACGAAAGCTTTTTACCTTGTCAGCTTAGGTATTCAATCTTGCAACCTTACAGTTACTAGTCCAACACTCTAACCACTAGGCTACCTGCCTCCACAAAAAAATCAGTTAGAGGCTCCCCCTTTTGAGAAAGCACACACACGGTTTATTAAAAAACAAACAGGACACAGCCAATGGAGTTCCACTGTACCGCAAGCACACGCGCGCACACACACACACACACACACACACACACACACACACACACACACACACACACACACACACACACACACACACACACACACACAGGTTTTGCTAGCCAGTGTGAGAGAGGCCTGCAGCACAGCAGTTGATTTAAGGACAGGACACATAGAGTGGTGGGATGCATTCATCCTTCACAGAGGTTGTTACTACTTTTGTGCATAGCATGCACTGAGAGATCCGACTGCAACACCCACTTGTGTTTCTGTGCACCATGCAACATTTAACAGCATCTAATATGATATATTGGCTGTATATATATGTTTTTGGTACATTTGTGTGTGCTGTGCTCAGGTTTTTGTCTTGAGTGTCAGTGTTATTATGTATGTGTATGTTTATCCTTGAGTTATCTGTGAACTATATTTGTGTGTGTCTTTCCGTTTGTCTGTGGCTACTCTGGCGTCTCATTCTAAAAAAAAAAACGTTCTCGAGCTAGCTACATTGAAACAAGTTCCCTCAGTGTGAATTCACACTAGTCTTGACATACGCTGCCATCTGCTGGATATAAAACGAATTGCAACAATATTGTGTCACAGAGATACAAAAAAGAGATGCTTGTGTTTTATAAAACCAGGGGGCAGTATTTCATAACATCTATTTCCGTAAATGTCTTGAAACAATTGGTTTAATCTCGACAACAAGAACCGAATCTGCAGCTTGACTTTGTTAAGGCTGTGATCAGAGTCTGCAATTTGTCTGGTATAATGTATTATAATTGTTCATGACTGAACTGCTTGATGGAAGAGAAAGTTAGCACAACAAAAGCAAGGGCATGTTGTCTTTATGCCGATAGAGGTATTGAACCGTTAGATAACGTCCAATCTCGTTTTTTTTGCTGTACAAATGGATCTGTTTGATGGAGCTGTAGACTCTTTCCTCATACCACTTCTGACCTTAAGCTCTGAAACATTATTACTTCCAAGAAACCAGACATCAGAATATTGCTTACTCTAAGGCAGCATTGAGACAGCGTTTGTTGCCATCCTAATAATGTATCATACATTGCTCAATTTCCTCAAAATCACAGTCAAGTTTCTGCAGTTCAGACAACAGAAGGCATGGTGAGTCATTGTTATTCATGTGTTTGATTTATGCCAGTCCAGATGCTGTCTGAGAGGAAAGTGATGTTGGTGATGCCGAATCTGAAGTGTCAGAGGTAGGCACTCTATCAGACGCGTTGTCTTGTTGCCTTATTCCCATGCAGTCCCCTCCAACTTGTATGTGCCCTAGAACTGGTGCCTGATTTCAGAAACAACCCACAGTAAGAGCTGAGATCATCTAGACACTTGCGCTATCTGAATTCCTCCCCAGAGATTGTAGATATATATATATATAAAAAGCACCCAACAGAAACCAGTGCAGCCAATATAACTTTGTGTTTGTACATTACTTCATTAACTCTGATTCACAAGCTCCACTCTCCTAACTTAGTCCTGCTCATTACACTCTTCATGCCTCTGATTGCACTTTACCTTGTTTTGTGTGTGTGTCTGTGCTTCATTATCTACCCTGTGGAGATTGTAGTGGAGTGCCCTATTTTGAGCATCCAAACTGGCCTAAACGGTACTAGAAATTAAGCTGTATTAAAGCCCTAAAACATCTGTGGGTGTCACGGAAGTCTATGAGTGGTGGGTGTAGAGTCAGGCGCAGAGAGCAATACTTCCAATGGATGCCTTTATTTCACTTGGTCTAACCAACAATCAGGCAATGACCATAAATCAGGTATGTCTCCAAAAACCAGGAAACGCAGGAGAAAAACAACTTCACCATTGACATTAGGAATAAGCCTCCCCAGCCACCTGGCCAAAACCCCGGATAAACCTCCGGTAGTAATTGGAAAACCCTAAGAACCGCTGCACCTCCTTTACTTACTGTTGGTCAATTACGCACGGCCTCAACGCGGTCACACTCCATCACCACCCCAGATGTGGAAATGCGATACCCCAGGAAAGAGACGGCTTGTTTGGAGAACACACATTTCTCAGCCTTGACTTACAGGTCATGCTCCAACAGTCGCCCAAGTACCCTGCGCACCAGAGACACTCGCGCGACGCGTGTGGTGGAATAAATCAGAATGCCATCGATATAAACCACCACATCCTGCCCGTGCAGGTCCCCGAGAATCTCGTCTACAAAGGATTGAAAGACGGCTGGAGCATTCTTCAACCCATACGGCATGACAAGGTACTCAGACTGGCCAGATGTGGTACTAAACGCGGTCTTCCACTCATCCCCCTCCCGGATACGCACCAAGTTATATGCGCTCCTGAGATCCAGTTTTGTGAAAAAGCTGTTCCGTGAAATGATTCCACCGCTGTAGCGATGAGAGGTACCGGGTAACTAAACCCCACTGTGATGGAATTTAGACCTCTATAATCAATGCACTGACGCAGACCTCCCTCCTTCTTCTTTACAAAAAAGAAACTCGAGGAGACGGGTGACGTGGAGGGCCGAATGTACCACTGTCCCAGAGATTCAGTGACATATGTCTCCAGAGCCACCGTCTCCTCCTGTGACAGCGGGTACACGTGACTCCTGGGAAGTGCTACGTTTACCTGGAGGTTTATCGCACAATCCCCTCGTCGATGAGGTGGTAATTGGGTTGCCCTCTTTTTTACAGAAAGCATAGCCAAATCGGCATATTCTGAGGCAATGCACAAAGTGGAAACTTGGTCTGGACTCTCCATCGTTGTTGCACCGATGAAAACTCCTATACACCTACCTGAACTCTCCTCTGACCACCCCTTTAGAGCCCCCGTTTCCATGAAATCTTGGGATTGTGAATAGCCAACCAGGGAATTCCCAGCACCACTGGAAACGCAGGAGAATCAATGAGGAAGAGACAAATCCGCTCCTTATGACCCCCTGCATTACCATGTCCAGTGGAACCGTGACCTCCCTGACCAGCCCTGACCCTAACGGTCTAGGGAGTGCGCGGGGAAGGGTTGGCCTATCTGCATCAACGGAAACCCTAACCTATGGGCGAACCCGTGGTCCATAAAACTCCCAGCTGCACCTGAATCGACTAGCGCCTTATGCTTGGAAGAGGGGAAAAACTCAGGAAAAGAGATTAGTACAAACATATGACCAACAGGGAGCTCTGGGTGAGTCTGGTGCTGACTCACCTGGGGTGTCCGAGCAGTGCTCTGCCTGCCCTCTCGACTCCCAGACGAGCTCCTCCAGCACCGGTCGGCAGTGTGCCCTCTCCGACCACAACTGGTGCTGGAGGAGGCCTCCTCCTCCTCCAGTCGCCCTAGATGCAGCACCCCCTAATGGATGTTGGAGCGGGAGTGGTGGGGGGTGGAACAAGCAGAACCCTCTCTGGACGCCCGCGAGCAGCTAGCAGGTTGTCCAGCCGGGTTGACATGTCGATTAGTTCGTCTAGTGTGAGGGTGGTGTCCCGACAAGCTAGCTCCCTGCGGACGTCCTCCTGGAGGCTACACCGGTAGTGGTCCATCAGGGCCCTGTCGTTCCACCCCGCTCCAACGGCCAGGGTCACCCGCCGCTCGACCCTCTGGTGGGTCGTCAAATACAGCCCGGAAACGGCGGGTGAACTCAGGGGAATGGTCCCTCGCTGAGTCTGGACCCTCCCAGACCGTGTTGGCCCACTCCAGGGCTCTACCCGTCAGGCAGGAGACGAGGCCGCTCACACTCTCCTCTCCCAAGGGAGTCGGGCGAACAGTAGCCAGGTAAAGCTCTAGCTGGAGCAAGAACCCCTTACACCCGGCAGCCGTTCCATCGTACGCCCTCTGGAGCGCGAGCCGAAGAGCGCTGGGTCCAGACGCCGCCGGAGAAGTTGGTAGTGCAGGCTGAAGAGGAGCTGAAGACGAAGTAGGGAGGCCGCTCCTCTCCCATCTCTCCATCATTTGATCCATCGCCGTCCCAATCCGGTGTAGGATGGCTGTGTGATGGAGGACACGCTCTTCCATGGATGGGAGGGGGGGGGTGCAGCTGCTCCTGCTTACTTCATGTTCTGGTGCTGGCTTCTGTCACGGAATTCTAGGAGTGGTGGGTGTAGAGTCAGGCGCAGAGAGCAATACTTCCAATGGATGCGTTTATTTCGCTTGGTCTAGCCAACAATCAGGCAATGACCATAAATCAGGTATGTCTCTAAAAACCAGGAAATAACATACAACAAATTACGCAGGAGAAAAACAACTTCACCACTGACAGTAGGAATAAGCCCGCACAAAAGCAGGTGGGCCTCAGCAAAACTTGTGTGGTTGCATTGTACGAGTGCACAGGACGAAGAGGACAATAAGGACCAGGGATAGTCTTTCTCCCTGCTGTCTCGATAGGGGATTAGGCTTCTTTGGAACATTGTTTACCTCCTCTATCAGGGTTAGGAACTAGCTGGTGCATTGTCATCTCAAGGGTATAAAGACACTGCATGTCCTTTGTTTGCAGGTATAATGACAGTAACTTTCAGCCATGCGTTTTCTCTTCCCTGGCTAGCCCCTGGTCTGTGACAAGAAAACTAAACAGGAATTCACCCTGAGGGCAATTAAGTATTCCAGCAGATGGATGCAGCCAGTGAGGCCAAAGCAGAGTTTATCATTCTTTCACCCAGAAGATATAGAGGCTCCCCAAAAAGAGAGGAGTGGAAAATGGGCAGATAATTATACCCTCTTCCTCTGTTACTACCCCCCCCCTCTCTCTCTCAATTATTTTTTCCTGCGTGAAGAATTTCAATTTCTGCCTGATCAGCTGCCAAATTGAGTGTGCCTCCAGAACAATAGACATAGCCAGCAGGTATAAATAACATTTATCCATCATCATTTGTTCTACTCGGCGACTGGAGCAAAGATACCATCACATTCACTGTCAGTTAGAGCTGAAGTGGACTAAGGATGAGGGAGTCTATTACGCTTAATGGATCAATACAACAATCGGTCCTCTTGTATGTGTAAGTCATTAAATGGTCCGGGTGTTTCAGAGGTTTAGCTTCAGTCTTATCTCTTGCTGTTTCTGTTTTAGTAAGGTCTAATGTATTATTTCTGTCTGATTGTTTGTAGCAGTGAAAGGCAAGTGATTAATCTCAACAATCCTGCTCCATACATCTCTCTGTAAATGATTAAGTGAAACTAAATTGTAGTTGTGTACCTTGTTGGAACTCTTTTACCTGGAAAATAAATACCTCTTAAAGGGAAACGTATTTCCTCTAATGATGGATGTGATTACTTTTCTTCCCCTCATACAGTGCTTCTGGAAACCTTAATCTTCCTCCTCAAACCCTTCCCTCTGGGTTCCCTTGGAGCAAACGGTGTGATAAGAACCAAAACACACACAACTGAGCCTTCTCTCTACCAGCCATCCTCTCTCAGGTCAAGTTCCATCCCCTCCTTGCATCAGTTGATGTATCATAATGCAAACCAAGTCACGTAGGGTGGCTTTCTTACCAGATTATAAAAACACCTACAGGGAGGTTTCTGGATTCAATGAAACCTGTTTTACAGAGCAATGTTTCTATTTGTTTATGAAAGGCTTTGGTGTGAGCAGAAAATATGTGATCCATAACTTTGATTACCTCTGAGACGAGGCTGACTGTGAGACTTTTCTCCTGAATTTAGTTTATTTGAATTTTCTTCATTAAATCTTATCCGTAAACATACCTAAGTTTCTTTAGATTGGTCACAAAAAACTTTGTCTGTGATTGATCAATCTGCCTCAACAGTACTGCATTCTGTGAAAAGTACAGGTAGGCCTACAAAATGGCTCCCGAGTGGCGCAGCGGTCTAAGGCATCTCTGCACTAGAGCTGTCACTACAGACCCTGGTTCGATCCTGGTGTGTAGCACAACCTGCCATGATTGGGAGTCCCATAGGGTGTTGCACAATTGGCCCAGCGTTGTCCGGGTTAGGGTTTGGCTGGGGTAGGCCGTCATTGTAAATTAAAATTTGTTCTTAACTGGTTTACCTAGTTAAATAAAGGTTACATTTAAAAATATAGTTTAAAAAGAGGTGATTTGGAAGAGAAACAACAATCTATTATAACAAATACAAATATTTCAACAAACAAAGCACAAGGTCTGCATTACTAGGTGGCCTGTCTTAGAGGAGGGAAATAATAAACAATTCAAGATACTCAAGAATAAGTTCTCAAATGAACGAATGGGTTTCAATTATAGACTTATTTTTGTTCTGTATCCAGGACTAAAAGTAAGGTGTACATTTAAATATGCTTTGATTTGTTGCATAATTGCAGGATACAATGTATGTATCCTGTATACTTGTGTCAAGCAAGCCAATAATAATATAAAATAAAAAAAATAAAAGATAAAACAAACAAATGGATTGAAGGTTGAAATAGTATCAGAGAAAGAAACAAATAGTATAATCCTTGCAACACCAAAAAAAATCCTTCTGCAAAAGTGTATCCCGAGCTTCTTACACCACCTGTCGAAAGCTGAGACGCTCGCGCTTCAGTTCTCCTGTTGGCTACACTGTGAAGGATGAATTGCTTTCCTCTCCAATGCAATGTATTTTACTCTTGGACTCGCTTCTTTCCAAAACTCAATGAAGACGGATATGGCTCTACAACTAACGTGTGGTTTGATTTAAGTTTTTAATGGTCGAGAATATACTTGAGATATTTCACCAAAAGAGCTTGAAACGTGCACATTTAAAGAGATGATGGCATCAATAGGGGAGTTCGATCCGCTGAACAACATCGTTCCTGCAACTAAAATTGAAGTAACCGTGTCATGCAGGTAAGGTCATGAATGTATGATACAATGTTAAATGGCGTGATTAGATATTCTATAAGTGAAACATATTGTATTGAAAGTATGCAGATGGGACGCTTATGTGTGCTAATATAATATTTCAATTATTTAAAGCACATGTTCTGTATTCATATGCAATTAGTGTGCACACCAAGTTAAATATGTATCTTAATTTAGGCAACATTCGTATTGTTTTAGAATACCAAGCATGGAGTAGAAATATGATAAAAACATTGTTTCACCTCATGCGTGGATTCTCATTCACCTCCTTCCTGATACACCTTCAAAGGTGCGCCGAGACGTGCCTGACCGCAGTGCATCAGCCGGGTGTAGTCAACAGTGCTAATGCATAATTTTCAGGCACTGAGACTGGATAGTGTTGTGGTATGGCGAGCGATTAATCACCTCTCAAGCAGGTGTAGCCTATGTAGAACCATACCTACAATACCATACCTATAGACCTTGGCTACCTGTGAACAAACCATTACATGTGTGGAGTATACAGTATTCATTCCCACATTGTCCACGTAAGTGTCTTCATGAAAACTTTTGTCACATTATATCTTTCTCGTAATATAGTACTTCATAGAAAGCAGACTCCTCTGCCTCTATGCAGAACCCTCAGTATCACTCCCCCCACGCTAATTGGTTTATTTTCCATGAACACACGTGGAGCCTAAAAAAAGAATAGAATTTTAATTTTAACAAAGTCCAAAACAAACATTTAGCTGTTAGTTAGGCAAGTTCTTGTATTTTGAGGCTTAAAATCAAAGCCAGTACATTTTGTGGTTGGAATTGCAGTATGCATATAATTTGAGAATTTAGACGTGAGCTTGCAAATTTTGACAGATTGGTTTCATCTAGACAAACAAAATAAGGTTGCTTAGCAACCGGATACCAACAAGTTCTGTGGAGGAAAAAAAGTGAGTAATTGCTGATAACATTCATGCTGAGGGCTGGGCCTGTATACAGTACAGGACAGTAATGCTAAAGCTCAGGAACAAATGGAATAACTGATTTTAGGGGAGAAAATATTGACATTTTCTGCTGTCTGCATCACAGCCATTCCAGTGTTTTCCATAGAAGTATGTTTGTTTTCAGACACTTGTTATTTCCAGGAAAGGTCATCATATAATCGCACTGAGACACTGTGAACTGTGATTCATCAACCACAGATACAATTTGTTGTAGCATAACCTACGGTATGTACCGTAACCTACAATGCTACTGTACAAAACCAACAGCACTTATAGAGGTTTCACAAGGGATCTGCAATATGACTAAATAATGTGAGTTTATAAGGGCCTCTAATAACACTTTAACAGGTGAAATGTGTGTTCATTAACTTTCAACTAAGGCTACATACAAAAATAAAAAAAGAGGTAGCAGGTAAGTATTCTGTATTGGCCCTATAAGCTATTCAAGGGTCCCTGAGCTCCAGAGGATGTTGGTGGGAGGAGGTATAGGTAGATGGGCTCATTGTAATGGCTGGAATGGAATGGTATTGAAAAACATATGGGAACCACGTTTGACTCCACTCCATTCCAGCCGTTACAATGAGCCAGTCCTCCCACTAGCCTCCACTGCTGAGCTCACCTGTAGCTACTCATAACCTACAAGCCAGGTTACATTCCTCATATCTGATACTGACATAGAATGTCATACTAACTGTTTCAACTTAATTTGTCAACTTATTGTGACGTGGAATCTACGTGGAAAATACATTGGATTTGAAAAAAGTCATCAACATAAACTGTTGTTTTGAGGGTGAAAACCGCAAGATTATGTCATTATTATAACCAATGTTCAACATAGATAAACCTTGTATGTGACAAACTGTGCATTTGGAAAGTATTCAGACCCCTTCTTTTTTCCACATTTTGTTACGTTACAGCCTTATTCTAAAATTGATTAAATCAAATAAAAAGTAATCATCAATCTACACACAATATCCCATAATTACAAAGCAAAAAAACGTTTTACCTTTTTTTGCAAATGTATGACAATTAAAAACCAGAAAAACCTCATTTACATAAGTATTTGCTATGAGACACGAAATTGAGCTCAGGTTCATCCTGTTTCCATTGATCATCTTTGAGATGTTTCTACAACTTGATTGGAGTTAACCTGTGGTAAATTCAACTGATCGGACATGTTTTGGAAAGGTACACCTGTCTATATAAGGTCCCACAGTTGACAGTGTATGTCAAAGCAAAAACCAAGCCATGAGGTCGAAGGAATTGTCTGTAGAGCTCCGAGACAGGATTGTGTCGAGGCACAGATCTGGGGAAGGGTACCAAAAATGTTTTGCAGCATTGAAGGTCCCAAGAACATAGTGGCCTCCATCATTCTTAACTTCATATGGCTGCAGGGGCAATAATGAGGGGATTGGATGAAAAGGTGACCATTGTAAACGACCAGCTCCTCAGTCTCAGTTGGTAATGTATGCATATTATTATTAGTATCGGATAGGAAACACTTTAAAGTTTCCAAAACTGTCAAAATATTGTCTGTGGGTATAACAGAACTGATATTGCAGGCGAAACCCTGAGGAAAATCAAAACAGGAAGTGGCTTCTATTTTGAAAACTCCATGTTCCATAGCCTCCCTTTGCTGGATTTAAAGGGATATGAACCAGATTCCTTTCCCTATCGCTTCCACTAGGTGTCAACAGTCTTCAGACATAGTTTCAGGCTTTTATTTTGAAAAATTAGCCAGAACGATAACATCGCGTCAAGTGGTCACATGAGTTTTGCTCGCGCAACAGAGGATAGGTATTGCTTTTCCCTCTCCTACTGTGAAAGACATTTGCGGTTGATATATTATCGATTATATATTTTAAAAACAACCTGAGGATTGATTATAAAAAACGTTTGTTTCTGTGGACATTATGGAAACTATTTGGAATTTTCGTCTGCGTTGTCGTGATCGCTCTTTCCTGTGGATTTCTGAACACATAACGTGACAAACAAACGAAGGTATTTTGGATATAAAAATAATCTTTATGGAAAAGGAACATTTGTTGTGTAACTGGGAGTCTCGTGAGTGAAAACATCCGAAGATCATCATAGGTAAACGATTAATTTCATTGCTTTTCTGATTTTTGTGACCGAGCCTCCTGATGCTAAGTGTACTTAATGTTTTGTTGTGCGATCGATAAACTTACACAAACGCTTGGATTGCTTTCGCTGTCAAGCATAATTTCAAAATCTGACACGACAGGTGGATTAACAAAAGGCTACGCTGTGTTTTCCTATATTGCACTTGTGATTTCACGAATATAAATATTTGTAGTAATATTTATTGAATGTAGCGCTGTGCTATTCAGCAGTTGTTGATGACACTTATCCCGATAGGGGGATTGCAGCCATAACAAGTTAAATGGAAGAAGTTTGGAACCATCAAGACTCTTCCTAGAGCTGGCCGCCCTGCCAAACTGAGCAATCGGGGGAGAGGGGCCTTGGTCTGGGAGGTGACCAAGAGCCCGATGTTCACTCTGACAGAGCTCCAGAGTTCCTCTGTGAGGATGGGAGAACCTTCCAGAAGGACAACCATCTATGCAGCACTCCATCAATCGGGCCTTTATGGTAGAGTGGCCAGACAGAAGCCATTCCTCAGTAAAAGGCACATGACAGGCCACTTGGAGTTTGCCAAAAGGCCCCTAAAGGACTCTCAGACCATGAGAAACAAGATTCTCTGGTCTGATGAAACCAAGATTGAACTCTTTGACCTGAATGCCAAGTGTCATGTCTGGAGGAAACCTGGCACCATCCCTACAGTGAAGCATGGTGCTTGCAGCATCATGTTGTGGTTATGTTTTTCAGCGGCAGTGAATGGGAGACTAGTCAGGATTGAGGGAAAGATAAATGGAGAAAAGTACAGAGAGATCCTTGATGAAAAGAGTGCTCAGGACTTCAGACCGGGGTGAATGTTCGCCTTCCAACAGGACAACGACCCTAACGCAGAAGTGGCTTCGGGACTTGAACCCGATCGAACATCTCTGGGAGAGACCTGACATTGGCTGTGCAGCGACACTCTCCATCCAATCTGACAGAGCTTGAGAGGATCTGCAGAGAAAAATGTGAGAAACTCCCCAAATACAGGTGTGCCAAGCTTGTAGTGTCATACTCTAGGAGACTCGAGGCTGTAGTCACTGCCAAAGGTGCTTCAACAAAATACTGAATAAAAGGTCTGAATACTTATGTAAATTTGATATCAGTTATTTATTTTTTATAAATCTGCTAAAATAGATAAAAACGTGTTTTTGCTTTGTCATTCTGGGATAATGTGTGTAGATTGATAGGGGGAAAATTATTTAATCCATTTCAGAATAAGGCTGTAATGTAACAAAATGTGGAGAAGTCAAGGGGTCTGAATATTTTCCGAATGCACTGTATGTTGAATTTGTACCTTTCAAACAACATCAGGTCTTTAACGTTATATCCACTATCAGAAAAAAACAATAGGCTGGCAGGACCTCCGACTGGAGAGTTGATCTACAACTATTCATTTGTTCTCTCATCACTTAATTTAATAACCAAGCCCAGCCCTGTTTAGCTTTTATATTTGCCATTGACTATTACCAATGGGCTATCAGGAAAATGATTATTGAGAAATCTTGTATTAACTAAATACTGTATATTCACTGTTGCTATTGAAGTCATTCCAAAGGGTAGGTTTCACAGAGCGAATGAAATGTAACCATACTTTATGATTCATATATCATCAATGAGACTATTTAGGCTTGTATAGTATTTGTAACAGTTATTGTTTCAATTTAACCCAGGGTTCAACTAAAAATAGACAATACCTACAGTGGGGAAAAAAAGCATTTAGTCAGCCACCAATTGTGCAAGTTCTCCCACTTAAAAAGATGAGAGGCCTGTAATTTTCATCATAGGTACACTTCAACTATGACAGACAAAATGAGAGAAAAAAATCCAGAAAATCACATTGTAGGATTTTTTATGAATTTATTTGCAAATTATGGTGGAAAATAAGTATTTGGTCACCTACAAACAAGCAAGATTTCTGGCTCTCACAGACCCATGACTTCTTCTTTAAGAGGCTCCTCTGTCCCCCACTCGTTACCTGTATTAGTGGCACCTGTTTGAACTTGTTATCAGTATAAAAGACACCTGTCCACAACCTCAAACAGTCACACTCCAAACTCCACTATGGCCAAGACCAAAGAGCTGTCAAAGGACACCAGAAACAAAATTGTAGACCTGCACCAGGCTGGGAAGACTGAATCTGCAATAGGTAAGCAGCTTGGTTTGAAGAAATCAACTGTGGGAGCAATTATTAGGAAATGGAAGACATACAAGACCACTGATAATCTCCCTCAATCTGGGGCTCCACGCAAGATCTCACCCCGTGGGGTCAAAATGATTACAAGAACGGTGAGCAAAAATCCCAGAACCACACGGGGGGACCTAGTGAATGACCTGCAGAGAGCTGGGACCAAAGTAACAAAGCCTACCATCAGTAACACACTACGCCGCCAGGGACTCAAATCCTGCAGTGCCCGACGTGAGTTGCATCCAAAGAACACCATACCTACTGTGAAGCATGGGGGTGGAAACATCATGCTTTGGGGCTGTTTTTCTGCAAAGGGACCAGGACGACTGATCCGTGTAAAGGAAAGAATGAATGGGGCCATGTATCGTGAGATTTTGAGTGAAAACCTCCCTCCATCAGCAAGGGCATTAAAGATGAAATGTGGCTGGGTCTTTCAGCATGACAATGATCCCAAACACACCACCTGGGCGACGAAGTAGTGGCTTCGTAAGAAGCATTTCAAGGTCCTGGAGTGGCCTAGCCAGTCTCCAGATCTCAACCCCATAGAAAATCTTTGGAGGGAGTTGAAAGTCCGTGTTGCCCAGCAACAGCCCCAAAACATCACTGCTCTTGAGGAGATCTGAATGGAGGAATGGGCCAAAATACCAGCAATAGTGTGTGAACCTTGTGAAGACTTACAGAAAACATTTGACCTCTGTCATTGCCAACAAAGGGTATATAACAAAGTATTGAGATAAACTTTTGTTATTGACCAAATACTTATTTTCCACCCTAATTTGCAAATAAATTCATTAAAAATCCTACAATGTGATTTTCTGGATTTTTTTCCCCTCATTTTGTCTGTCATATAGTTGAAGTGTACCTATGATGAAAATTACAGGCCTCTCTATTTTTAAGTGGGAGAACTTGCACAATTGGTGGCTAACTAAATACTTTTTTCCCCCACTGTATATGCCTAGGGTTTCAAGCTTTGGTTGATTTCAAATGTAATCTTCAAGTTAATCTTTAATATGTTGGATTCGCATCTCTATTGCAAAAATCTAAGTTAAAGAATAGGACTAAATCAAATCAAAAATATTTAAAGTGCTTATAATGCTTGATTAGATTAGGTTCAGTCTTATTCTTCAACTAAGATTTTAGGTTGAGATGGAGACGTGAATCCAACACATCAATTATTCATTTGATATTGAATTGTGTTTTGTTGTCAACACAGCAATTATCATATGTGAAGGAGAACTTCTGGTTGGATAGTTCCATCTGTGCCACTGATTTAGTCTGGCTTTAATTCCATTTAGACTACAAATTAATAAATGATATGATGGATTCACATCACCATCTCAACCAACAAACAAAGTTAAAGAATAGGACTAAATTAAATCAAATCAATCTTTAAAGGCACTTTTACTTTAACTTTGATTGTTGGTTGAGATGGCGATGTGAGTCCATCATATCATTTATAAATTTATAGACAGAGTCAGGGGCTCAAAAGATACTTCTCCTTCAAATGTTGATATTTGTTTGTGCTAACACCCAAACACAGTTCAATTACACTTGAAATACAGTTAACAGCCTAATATTACAAATGATAGTCTCCAACTAAACCAAAAATAAAGTTAAAGAATAAGATTAAGCCAGTGGCTCAGATGAAACTATCTAAGCATTAGATATCCTTTAAATGTTGATGTTTGGCTGTGTTGTCAGCCAAACAAAATGTAATAACACTTTTGTAATAAATAGCCTACATTTAAGGATATCTTACAAACGAATGAAACAGGATTCAACCGTAAAACGAGTAACCATGGCCACATTTTCAGGTTAGCCTACTGTAACTATAAATGTTTTCTGATGTAATCATAGTAAGCATGCATGTTCAGGATACCATGCATAGGTTGCAGATCTGTGGAGATCTTCACAATTGCTTAAATCATCTGTGCAGAATCTTTAACAGCTTGAATCACTGGCCCTTTCTGCAATCCAGATCATTTGGTTGTGCTATTACATGAAGCACATAACACATTAAGTTGTTGTATAAATACAAACATCTGACATTGTATTCACATGTTATCTTTGTTGTGCTTTAAAATGTTTGAAAGCGCAGTGATAACAAATAGGGAATTCAAAAAATGCCTTAACCAAACATTACCCACCAAAAATGACATGGTGCCCCCAGTGGGATGGGATTATACATTTTTGGCTGAGTGGCCTTCGTGTTCTGTCCAAATAAAAGAGTCACTGGGATGGTCAGGATTCCATGGTCACAAACCAGCCACCACTGGCACCAAACAATAATCCTCCCTGCCTCTGAAAAGCGAATGGAACGGCTGATGGTGCCACCTTGGAGATTACAAAGCCTTAACTCTGGATTTCCTCCATGCTTAGAAACAAGTGGGTGGTTCTCTGTGAGACACATCAGCAACTTCTCCTCTTATCACAACTAATAAAACCTTGCAAGTCTCAAGCGGACAACACAATCAGCCACAACATTCATTTCATTTGCCAGCCTCTTATCAACCCAATTCCTCGACGTGTTGTGTCTGGCAAACTGCCAACCTAAAATGAACCTGAGGTATGAGTACAGAAAAATGGAAAAGAGTCGAGGGATTCTCAACTCACTGACCTGGTAAAGTAGTGCAGACAAACAAAAAGGTGTAATGGGTTCCAATTCAAAAATATGTCACATGAAGCTTACTTCATTTAAAAATATATATTTTCATTTAAAAAATATATTTTTTCATTGCATCAGGGATAACATACACAGACAGTTCCCTTCTCTGAAAAACATGTCAGCTGGGGGGTGAAAATGTACCTCAGCTCAGTGGTCCAGAGCTCCTCAGAGAGACTCAATGTTTGTGCCACTTCTGTCATTGGGAGCAGTTGTTTCCCCTTTGATAAAATATGAACCATGAATCCAATGGCAGTGACTCGAATGCTGACGATATTGAAATGACCCCACGAGACTGTCCTCATCTGCGGAGGACAGAGTTGGTTACTGTGACTGATAGTTTTGATTGATCTAATTGATTATGTATGTCACTTCAGTCTTACACATATATTTAGCCAAAAATGTTCTGGTGTCACCCTATGCACACTGGCTGATTTGTTATGTATTTTGTTTAACAATACATTTTCAGTTGTGCTGAATCTTACATGAAGTATTATTAATTTGTTGTTCTCACAGAATAAATATATTTCTACAACAGAGGAAAACACTAAACATAAGCAAAATGTTAAAGGGATACTGCGATTCTGGCATTTAAGCCATTGTTCTACTGATGCCGTTGGCTATCATTGAAGAACTGGAGGCAGAAGTCAAGAGAGAAAACAATAGCGCTGAACTTACTTACGTAACTGTAGACTTCCAGTTATTGTGCTAATGCTAGTTAGCATTGGCTCTGGAAACTACCTCTATCCTCCTTCACACTGTATGCAGAGGAATAAAAATGGTATCCATGAGTTCATCTGACTCTGGCTAAGTAGAATCTCACATAATGACAATAATGTTAATGATAATCAGTTCAGTCTGTTTATCGCTATTGTTTCCTCTCTTAAATCCTGCCTCCAGCTCTTCAATGATAGCCAACAGCATTTGAAATTATGTATACAATACATTTTGTTTTCAGGAGGGAAAACTACCTAGTGTTTTCCATGAGAAATTATGTACTAACAAGTGAAGAAAAACTACATTGAAATATGTTCAAGTGGGTGCTGCAGTGACATTGAATACACCCTATGGAAAGAATAACAGCCTGATTAAATTATTATTATTTTATTTCCCCTGTATATTATTTCCTTAGGGATCTTCTGGACGTGGACACATTTTCCAAGTCTGATCCTGGTATGTGCCTCTCTTTTCGAGTGAATGTTTATCAGAATGTGTGAAATTCCATGCATGCATTTGTCCTATCTGTCCTGAATGTACTCATGTAAATTCTAGAGAGTTGATTCCGTCATTTTTACAAAAACTTCAGGGATGTTATTAACATTCCGTTATGCAGTTAAGCTGCATTCGTTTCTTTTGTAAAGCAGTTTATTTTATCCGGATACAGACATTTGTCAACATTTCTAAGGACGATTCTGAGATTTGGAATATGATGACATAGGATAAATTGTAGGTTCCACATCACAGGTTCATAGTAAGTTTTAGCTGTTTTACTCAGCATTTCTCCTATATTTTGGTCTTCAAAGTCACATAGGTTGCCTTATCTATTCCCTACATCTCAGTTTATCACTCTTTTCTGCTTGTCTCCAATATTTAGTCTCAGTCATACAACCACAGCTGCAGTGTTATCCGTTTGAGTCCTTAATAAGAGTTTTTGATCAGATCTATTTCATGTGTAGACATTTGTTCATGGCCTCCCATTTCACTGTGTTGTGAGTATGTCTTATTGCTCTCCAAACTGGACTTCCAAAATGCACAGGTCACTTTGGAGCACAGGAATGAAATCACCTTCCACTTGGCCTATATTTTGTTCCGTGCTTCAGATGCTTTATACAACACATACATTATTATTGCTATAGTGTTGTTTGGAGAGCTCTACTATGTGCTTGTCAAAAGTCTGTCAGGTTGAAGTCATACCAGGGTGAAAGCTTTGAGCTGTCTGGACAGGGTTCAGGGGTCTCTGGGTTGAAGGCAGGTAGAAATGGGATTCAGCTGGACAAACAGAGCCAGGCGCAGATTTTTTTAAACTTATTTTGTACATAATGTTGCTGCTACCGTCCCTTATGACTGAAAAGAGCTTCTGGAAAACAGAACAGCGATTACTCACCCTGAACTGGATGAAGAATTTCTCTTTAATGAGTCGGACGAGGGGGATTTACTCCAAACACCCGATCAGGCACTCATCCCCGTGAGGATCCGCCGATGAGTAGCTAATTTGCCCTTGTCATCCGTAATACTAGCCAACACACAATCGCTGGAAAATAAATTGGACGGGCTAAATGCACATATATCCTACCAACGGAACATTAAAAACTGTAATAGCTAATATTTCACAGAGTCACGGCTGAACGACGACATGGTTAACATACAGCTGGTGGGTTACACACTGCATCGGCAGGATAGAACAGATGCCTCAGGTAAGCAGGTAAGACAAGGGGTGGCGGTCTATGTATATTTGTAAACAACAGCTGCTGCACGATATTTAAGGAAGTCAAGGTTTTGCTTGCCTGATGTAGAGTATCTCATGATAAGCTGTAGACCACACTACCTAGAGAGTTTTCATCTGTATTTTTCGTAGCTGTCTACATACCATCACAGACCGATGCTGGCACTAAGACCGCACTCAATGAGCTGTATACTACCATAAGCAAACAGGAAAACGCTCATCCAGAGGCGGCGCTCCTAAGTGGCGGGGGAAACTTGCAGGGATGCAGGGAAACTTAAATCTGTTTTAAATTATCAGCATGTTAAATGTGCAACCAGAGGGAATAAAAACTCAAGACCACCTTTACTCCACACACAGAGATGCGTACAAAGTTCTCCCTCACCCTCCATTTGGGAAATCTGACCATAATTCTATCTTCCAGATTCCTGCTTACAAGCACAAATTAAAGCTGGAAGCACCAGTGACTTGGTCAATAAAGAAGTGGTCAGGTGAAGCAGATGCTAAGCTATAGGACTTTTTTGCTAGCACAGACTGGAATATGTTCCAGAATTCTTCCGATGGCATTGAGGAGTGGCTTCATTCATTCATTCATTCATTCATTCATTCATTCATTCACTGGCTTCATCAATAAGTGCATCAATGACGTCATCCCCACAGTGACTGTACGTACATACCCAAACCAGAAGCCATGGTGTCAGGCAACACACGCACTGAGCTAAAGGGTAGAGCTGCCGCTTTCAACGAGTGGGACTCTAACCCAGAAGCTTATAAGAAATCCTGCTATGCCCTTCGACAAACTATCAAACAGGACTAAGATCGGCTCATACTACACCGGCTCTGATGCTCGTCGAATGTGGCACGGCTTGCAAACTATTACAGACTACAAAGGGAGGCAGCCCAGTGACACGAGCCTACCAGACGAGCTAAATTACTTCTATGCTCGCTTTGAGGCAAGTAACACTGAAACATCCATGAGAGCACCAGCTGTTCCGGACGACTGTTTGATCACACTCTCCACAGCCGATGTGAGTAAGACCTTTAAACAGGTCAACATTCACAAGGCCGCAGGGCCAGACGGATTACCAGGACGTATACTCTGACCAACTGGCAAGTGTCTTCACTGACATTTTCAACCTCTTCCTATCTGAGTCTGTAATGCCAACATGTTTCAAGCAGACCACCATAGTCCCTGTGCCCAAGAACACTTGGGCACAGGGACTATACACTTGGGCACAGGGACTATGGTAACCTGTTCTTGGGCACAGGGACTATGGTAACCTGCCTAAATGACTACCGACCCGTAGCACTCACGTCTGTAGCCATAAAGTGCTTTGAAACGCTGGTCATGGCTCACATCAACACCGTTATCCCAGAAACTCACTCCAATTTGCACACCGCCCCAACAGATCCCCAGATTATGCAATCTCTATTGTACTCCACACTGCCCTTTCACACCTGTACAAAAGGAACACCTATGTGAGAATGCTATTCATTGACTACAGCTGAGCGTTCAACACCATAGTGCCCTCAAAGCTCATCACTAAACTAAGGACCCTGGGACTAAACACCTCCCTCTGCAACTGGATCCTGGACTTTCTGACAGGCCATCCCCAGGTGGTAAGTGTAGGAGCAACACATCCGCAACGCTGATTCTTAACACAGGGGCCCCTCAGGGGTGCGTGCTCAGCCCCCTCCTGTACTCCTTTTTCACTCATGACTGTACGGCCAGGCACGACTCCAACACCATCATTAAGTTTGCAGATGACACAACAGTGGTAGGCCTGATCACCAACAACGACGAGACAGCATATAGGGAGGAAGTCAGAGACCTGGCCGTGTGGTACCAGGACAACAACCTCTCTCTCAATGTGATCAAGACTAAGGAGATGATTGTGGACTACAGGAAAAGGACGACCGAGCACGCCCCCATTCTCATCAACGGGGCTGTAGTGGAGCAGGTTGAGAGCTTCAAGTTCCTTGGTGTCCAAATCACCAACAAACTAACATGGTCCATGCACACCCAGACAGTCGTGGAAAGGGCACGACAAAACCTATTCCCCTTCAGGAGACTTTGATTTGATTTGAGCAACAGCCCCGCAAAGTACTCAGTACTCAGAGCTGGGGGTCTGGGATTCTGAGTTTAGTCCTAAATTGATTTAGGTAGTTACTTGGTTTGATGCATGATGCATGATGTGCCTAATCTCCAACAAGTTCTATGATGAAGAAATGTGATATCGATGTTTTACCTCTTCTAGTTTGTGCTATCTACATAGCCAATCACTTAGATTTGATTCACTTTGTGTATTTGTGTGCAGGCTTTGTGGAAATGGACGAATATGTTCTGAAAGCTCCCTCCCCCTTATCTAATTTAAAAATGGCTCAGACATCAAAGTACTTTATCCTAGATTGTGGTGTGTGAGTGTCCATGATTGAATGACTTAATGACTTTATGCCTTGTCTATGCACTTGTCCAATTACCCATGTGTCTAAGAGCTTTATGTTGTGTTTGTGCCAAACATATCCCATTAACCCATTGTCACACTATATTCTGGGCATGCGTAGTGCTGGCACATTTCTACCGTATAACCATGTAACCGACTGTTATGGTTGATGACTACGCAGCGCGCCCCACCCTGCAGCAGCAGCACACATAGAAATAGAATAAATAGAACGTGCTTGGAACCTCTAAACCTGGCAATTTGACTGGTAAACTCAGGACCCTCGCAATGGCTGCCTGGGATCGTGATGTAATAATTTCCATATGTAATGTAGAATGTTTATTCAAATGTTGTTAACTGATGTGGCTCATGCAATGGAATGTATTTTGTTTAATAGTTGAGTTGAATCAACAAATCACAGCACATATTGATTGGTACACGTCTTGCTTTTACTTCCTGCTTTGCTCCTATCCACCTAATTTTTAAAATGTTGCTGTGGGCACAGCCAACAACGAAAGTGATGGATTCGACTTCCATTCTGCAGTTCTCCTGTGGCAAACTTGCCAGAGTAAATTATTTGAAAGAGTCCATTTATAGAGTATTAAAGTCATGTAAACAAGTACAAGTGTAAATGTATAAGTGTAATTTTATATTTATTTAATTCAAGTTTGCTAACATTAGCTAGGCCTACTAGTAGGCTACTTCTGCTGTCATAATAACATTATTTGTGTTGCGTCAGTTAAGTGCCATCCACCAAGCCAATAATGATAACTATACCGAACAAAAGTATGATCGGAACATGCAACAATTTTTAAGATTTTACCGAGTTTCAGTTCATATCAGTAACTCAGTAAATTGAAATAAATAGAATAGGCCCTAATCTATGGATTTCACATTGGAATACAGATATGCATCTGTTGGTCACAGATACCTTAAAAAAATGGGCCTCACATTGGGTTCGTCACGACATCTCTATGCATTCAAATTGCCATCAATAAAATGCATTTGTGTTCGTTGTCTGTAGCTTGTGCCTGCCCGTACCATAACCCCATCGCCACCATGGGACACTCTGTTCACAATGTTGACATCAGCAAACCGGTCGCCCACACAAGAAAATGTGCGTCTTTAAAAAAAACTTTATTCAAACGGTTATTTGGCTAACCAACAACCATCATCCAAAATTCCATGAGCGTCACAGCCCTATGCATACACTTAACCCAAGCATGGAATTTGCTCTTCCAAATTCCTCTAATTGACTTAAATCCATTCTGCGTGGTGATTGCTTCTTAGAGGAGTTGGGGTCCTGAAAAGACAATTGAGTGCCAAGTATAATCTCTTTCATTGGAATGAGATATACATAATGTGATGTTTGAGATATTTGATGTCATTGTTTGAGAGCTCTTCACTGTACTGTATATTGCTCGTACTTGTCCCATTGTACTTCCTTGCATTTAAAAGGCCTCATTTATGATATCACTTTCATCTCTGTCCAAACTAGTTAATCACTATGACAGTCAAGAACGAGTCAAAGCTTTAAAGGAACCGTGTTGAGATTTTTCTCTTTACTCCACGTCAGGGACCACAAACATAGTTTCTGTCAGAGTCGTTTCTATAACAATGATTTAAAGATTTCTCATTTTGCATATTGTAAATTGGCCAGAATGAGTCAATTGCTTTTAATTGCTTACAAAAGCTGATCTGTATGACTCAAGTAATTGGACTCCCACACTGATGCAGAACCGCCAGCCTCTTCAATATGAAGGGAGTAGGCAGTGTGGAAAACCCAATTGCCCCCATCGTGCATGACCACTCAGTCTATTTAGAAGGTAAGCTACCCAAGGAATGCTTCCCTGCTGAGATCCTTGCCCAAAATAAATTAAAGGTAATTTAAGGAGGTCCAATACTGTATTTATTTCCTATCACAAACCTATAATTCCATTTATTAAGTTATACACTCTGATCGAAGCTTAGAAACGCTAGTCCCTGTAGTTTGAGTCGATTTGAGATGGCAATGATGTGCATTTATTACATCTTATTAAGTCACTCAAGGTGCTTTTCAAAAGGTAATATTTTAAATTGTACTGGATAGGACTCCCCTGCAGATTAATATAAAATCTGCAATTTCACCCACACAGACTCCATCATTCATCTCTGTTTTGCATGGCTCTTTTAAGTGGGAATAAAGCATTTATGAAACTGAAGGGTGCAGGCATGGTAATTTATATTTATAATATTTCTATTGACCCCTCCACTCTTAGAGACATCACTCAGCTATAATGTACCCTTTCTAGCCACCTACGCCACCCTTTCATTGGCAGCCTTACACTACCGTTCAAAAGTTTGGGGTCACTTAGAAATGTCCTTGTTTTTGAAAGAAAAGCACATTTTTTGTCCATTAAAATTACATCAAATTGATCATGAATACAGTGTACATATGTTTAATATTGCAAATTACTATTGTAGCTGGAAACGACAGATTTTTTATGGAAAATCTACAGAGGCCCATTATCAGCAACCACCACTACTGTGTTCCAATGGCACGTTAGCTAATCCAAGTTTATAATTTTAAAAGGCTAAATGATCATTAGAAAACCTTTTTGCAATTATGTTAGCACAGCTGAAAACTGTTGTCCTGATTATTGAAGCAATAAAATTGTCCTTCTTTAGACTAGTTGAGTATCTGGAGCATATACCCTCGTAAAACTGACTATCCTACCGATGCTCGACTTTGGCAATGTCATTTTCAAAATAGCCTCCAACACTCTACTCAACAAACTGGATGCAGTCTATCACAGTGCCATCCGTTTTGTCACCAAAGCCCTATATACTTCCCACCACTGCGACCTGTACGGTCTTGTTGGCTGGCCCTCACTTCATACTCGTCCCCAAACCCCCTGGCTCCAGGTCATCTACAAGTCTTTGCCGCCTTATCTCAGTTCACTGCTTACCATAGCAGCACCCACCCGTAGCACGTGCTCCAGCAGGTATATTTCACTGATCACCCCCAAAGCCAATTCCTCCTTTTGCCGCCTTTCCTTACAGTTCTCTGCTGCCAATGACTGGAACGACCTGCAAAAATCTCTGAAGACTCATATCTCCCTCACTAACTTCAAGCACTAGCTGTCAGAGCAGCTCACAGATCATTGCACCTGTACATATCCCATCTGTAAATAGCCCATCCAACTATCTCATCCCCATACTGTATTTATTTATTTTTCTCCTTTGCACCCCAGTATCTCTACTTGCACATTCATCTTCTGCACATCTATCACTCCAGTGTTTAATTGCTATATCGTAATTACCTCGCCACTATGGCCTATTTTATTGCCTTACCTCCCTTATCTTACCTCATTTGCACACACTGTATATATACTTTTTTATACTGTTTTATTGACTGTATGTTTGTTTATTCTATGTGTAACTCTGTTTTTGTATGTGTCAAACTGCTTTTCTTTATCTTGGCCAGGTCGCAGTTGTAAAGGAGAACTTGTTCTCAACTAGCCTACCTGGTTAAATAAAGGTTAAATAATATATATATATATATATATATATATATATATATATATATATACATATTATAAAAAATATGTACCCGTGGTTTTGAGATATTCATGGCTCCAGAAGCATAATCCCCTGATCAACTGGGCTACTGGTGCTATCGTGGGTTGTTCTCAAGTTGGCCCAGCCTGCTCCGGGATGTCTCCCTGCAGGCTTGAGAGAAGCCTTAAACCTCTCTGCCAATCCCGCGGAGTATCTGAACCTCCAGGTAGTCTTCAACAAGGCCTGGGCTACTTCTCTCCAGCATCAACCCTACGACTGCGCCATTGAACTTCTCCCAGCCATTACACCCCCCCCGGGGGAAATCTTCACTCCCAATCAGGGCCAGAGACCAAGGCTATGGAGGAGTACATTGAAATGTAATATAGCACAGGGTTCTTCATTGTTGGAAGAAGGACCAAACCTGCATCCGTGTATCAACTACAGGGGCCTTAATGACATCACAGTAAAAAAAAAAAACGTTACCCTCTACCACTCATCTCCTTGGCTTACAAACCTCTTGAGGGAGCGACCATCTTCTCCAAGTTGGACCTTCGGAACACGTGCCATCTGGTTCGGATATGGAGAGGAGATGAGTGGAAGACTGCCATGGCTAGTGGGCACTATGAGTACATAGTTATGCGATTCGGGCTGACCAACTGTGTTCCAGGCCCTGGTCAACGATGTGCTCCGGGACATGCTGAACCGGTTCGTGTTTATGTACAATTGAAGTCGGAAGTTTACATACACTTAGGTTGGAGTCATTAAAACTTGTTTTTCAACCACTCCACAAATTTCTTGTGAACAAACTACGGTTTTGGCAAGTCGGTTAGGACATCTACTTTGTGCATGGCAAGTCATTTTTCCACCAATTGTTTACAGACAGATTATTTCACTTATAATTCACTGTATCACAATTCCAGTGGGTCAGAAGTTTACATACACTAAGTTGACTGTGCCTAAACCTTTTTGGAAAATTCCAGAAAATTATGTCATGGCTTTAGAAACTTCTCATAAGCTAATTGACATAATTTGAGTCAATTGGAGGTGTACCTGTGGATGTATTTCAAGGCCTACCTTGACATCATGGGAAAATCAAAAGAAATCAGCCAAGACCCCATAAAAAAATTGTAGACCTCCACAAGTCTGGTTCATCCTTGGGAGAAATTTCCAAACGCCTTCAGATACCACGTTCATCTGTACAAACAATAGTACGCAAGTATAAACACCATGGGACCATGCAGCCGTAATAATGCTCAGGAAGGAGACGCGTTCTGCCTCCTAGAGATTCACTTACTTGGTGCGAAAAGTGCAAATCAATCCCAGAACAACAGCAAAGGACCTTGTGAAGATGCCAGAGGAAACAGGTACAAAAGTATCTATATCCATTGTAAAAATGAGTCCTATATCGACATAACTTGAAATGCCACTCAGCAAAGAAGAAGACACTGGTTCAAAATTGCCATAAAAAAGACTACGGTTTGCAACTGCAGACTACGGTTTGCAACTGCACATGGGGACAAAGATTGTACTTTGTGGAGAAATGTCCTCTGGTCTGATGAAACAAAAATAGAACTGTTTGGCCATAATGGCCATTGTTATGTTTGGAGGAAAAAGGAGGATGCTTGCAAGCCGAAGAACACCATCCCAACTATGAAGCAAGGGGGTGGCAGCATCATGTTGTGGGGGTGTTTTGCTGCAGGAGGGACTTGTAATCTTCACAAAATAGATGGCATCATGAGGGGGGGAAATTATTGAAGCAACATCTCAAGACATCAGTCAGGAATTTAAAGCTTGGTCGCAAATGGGTCTTCCAAATAGACAATGACCCCAAGCATACTTCCAAAGTTCTGGCAAAAACAAAAACAACAAAGTCAAGGTATTGGAGTGGCCATCACAAAGCCCTGACCTCAATCCTATAGAAAATGTGTGGGCAGAACTTCAAGGAGGTCTATAACCCTGACTCAGTTACACCAGCTCTGTCAGGAGGAATGGGACAAAATGCACCCAACTTATTGTGGGAAGCTTGTGGAAGGCTACCCGTAACATTTGACCCAAGTTAAACAATTTAAAGGCAATGCTGCCAAATACTAATTGAGTGTATGTAAACTTTTGACCCACTGGGAATGTGATGAAAGAAATAAAAACTGAAATAAATCACTCTCTCCTTTTATTCTGACATTTCACAGTCTTAAAATAGAGTGGTGATCCTAACTGACCTAAGACAGGGAATTTTTATTCAGATTTAATGTCAGGAATTGTGAAAAACTGAGTTTAAATGTATTTGGCTAAGATGTATGTAAACTTCTGACTTCAACTGTATAGTATGGAAATTATAGATCATAGAATAAGAAACCAAATGACTATTTGAGATACGATATGCTGTATATTATGAACTAAAATGTAAACGCAACATGCAACAATTTCAAAGATTTTACTGAGTTACAGTTCATATAAGGTAATAATATCATGTTTCAGGGAAGACCCAAATGCCGACAATGTCAAAGTAACAAAAGTTTATTACTAGAACAGGGGGCAGGCAAAACAAAAGGTCTTGACAGGCAGAGGTCAGTAAAATCAAGATGCAAAAGGTACAGAACGGCAGGCAGTCTTGGGGTCAGGGCAGGCAGGTATTAATAATCCAGGGTGGGGTGACAAAGTGCAGAACAGCAGGCAGGCTCAGGGTCAAGGCAGGCAGAATGGTAAAAACTGGGAAAACTAGAAAACAGGAACTAGAAAAATACAGGAGCAAGGGGAAAACCGCTGTTCAGCTTGACAAACAAAACGAGCTGGCAACAGACAAACAGAGAACACAGGTATAAATGCACTGGGGATAATGGGGAAGATGGGCGACACCTGTAGGGGGTTGGAGACAAGCACAAAGACAGGTGAAAGATTAGGGTGTGACGAATAAATCAATTGAGATAAATAAATTAGGCCCTAATCTATGGATGGCACATGACTGGGAATACAGATATGCATATCTTGGTCACTGATACCTTTAAAAAATTGTGTTCATTGTCCGTAGCTTTTGCCTGCCCATACCATAACCCCACCGCGACCATGGCGCACTCTGTTCACAATGTTGCCATCAGCAAACTGCTTGCCAACACAATGCCATACATGTGGTCTGCGGTTGTGAGTCCTGTTGGACGTACTGCCAAATTCTCTGACATTGGAGGCGGCTTATGGTATTAAAATGAATATTACATTCTCTGGTAACAGCTACAGGCCTCGGTGTAACGCTCATTCCTTCGACGATAAACACGAATCACCCCCGGTGAGACAAAACTGCAACTCATCAGTGAAGAGCACTTTTTGCCAGTCCTGTCTGGTCCAGCGACGGTGGGTTTATGCCCATAGGTGACGTTGTTGCCGGTGATGTCTGGTGAGGACCTGCCTTACAACAGGCCTACAAGCCCTCAGTCCAGCCTATCTCAGCCTATTGCAGACAGTCTGAGCACTGATGGAGGGATTGTGCATTCCTGGTGTAACTCGGGCAGTTGTTGTTGCCATCCTGTACCTGTTCCGTAGGTGTGATATTCGGATGTACCGATCCTGTGCAGGTGTTGTTTACACGTGGTCTGCCACTGCGAGGACGATCAGTTGTCCATCCTGTCTCCCTGTGGCACTGTCTTATTCGTCTCACAGTACGGACATTTCAATATATTGCCCTGGCCACATCTGCAGTCCACATGCCTCCTTGCAACATGCTTTTCAGAGTCAGTAGACTGGCCTCTTTAGTGTCCTATGTTTTCATAACTGTGACCTTAATTGCCTACCGTCTGTAAGCTGTTAGTGTCTTAATGGGCTCTTTGTTCCACATGTTCATTAATTGTTTATGGTTCATTGAACAAGCATGGTAAACAGTGTTTAAACCCCTGACAATGAAGATCTGTGAAGTTATTTGGATTTTTACGAATTATCGTTGAAAGACAGGGTCCTGAAAAAGGGATGTTTCTTTTTTTGCTGAGTTTATATAAAAAATCTGCTTGGGAACAAAGACACAGCATTCCCTGATGTCCCTCTGCAATGACAGCCTTACTCTGAGTTCACAAAGTTTATTTTCCAGCGATTGGACATTACCCATCAGGATACTAGTAAGAGGAGGAGGTGTAGCCCATCTTGTCAGCCTAGCTTTTTTCTTCCTCGGTCATCTCTGTCAGGAGCAACAAGTAAGACCGCTGTGCGGGAAACAAGGGACTAGATGTATTATTCCAGATCTGGGAGGCTGAGAGATAAATGTATAGCTTCCGATTCATGATCCAAAAGTGTTTGTCGGTCATAGGAAATGATTGCCGAAACATTCTGAGCAAACAAGGTAATAATTAATGCACAAAGAGCAATAAAAAAGCTAAGTCGAGCAGGAACTGGCAAGACGTGACACGCCCCCCTCAGTGCCCCATGTTCTACTGTAGATAGCATATTTTTTTCTAAGCGTGTAAGATTGATTGAATTTTATTTCAGTTCAGCTGGTTACCTGGTCCTGAAGCCAGAGTAGAAAAGTTGGCGTGCAGCTCCTCTTGATTTGACTCTGCACTTTCCCACCAGATAGGGTATCCTCTACCAGTCACTTTCCATAAACCAGACTGATGTCTGATGCTGGGACTCAGGCTATGGGTTTCTCTCATCTGTCCCCAAGATTCATCTGAAGGAGTATTAGTTTCTCTCTCATCCTGGAAGATTCCTATAGCACCGGGATACACTTCTCATCTTCTCAGAATGATTCGCTCCATGTTGTGGTTCAAACTTTAATGGCTGTTTCTGTAAGACACCCCGGATATCCACTGAATCTGTTTACTTTGTTGACTGGGAAATACCTGGCAGAGTTCCATTTTTTAATGGACTGCATTGCTAGGTGCTAACTAATGCTCAATCAGGCCCTGTAGCATTTTGGAATTAGACTATTTTAGTCATTTATAACAGCTGTTGTTTTTACTTAACAGACAACAGGGCACTACTGGGAACTCTCATATATCTGCCTTGTCCTGTCTGTCTCAGTCTCACTTCCTTTCCCTGGCGTACTTACAAACACAGAGTCAACTTTGGTAGACTTTATTTGGTAGACTTCTTCATTGCACTACCAGTGATGTACATGATCAGAATACCCTTTATTAGCCAAGTACACAAAACCAGAATTTGCCTTACCTTGTGAAGGTGCTGCCAGCTATATGCAATATATAAACAGAATACAGACAGAAGTCCACATTGATATCATACAGAATATATCATATCAGTACAGGAAACATAAAACAGAACATTCTGCAGTATAGACTGATTTCAGTTGGAATATACCATTTATAGAGGGGATATCTCTATATAAGCAGAGGGAGGGATGCTGCCATGGTGAATATATACAGTGTTGTGTGAAGTGTACATAGTGGAAATGCAGTATAATGCAGATTAGAATACAAGGTGCAGTAATCGGCCCAATTCAAAGTCACTTCATCTCTATGAGCCTGATGGCCGGTTGGTGAGGGCCACAAGCATTGGGGAAGAAACTGTTGAGCGTTTTTGGTCATGATTGACCTAAACCTTCTGCCAAAGTGTTGTCTTTGAAAGATGGGGTGTCCGGGGAGGGCAGGGCCGGCGATGATCTTACCTGCATGCTTCCTTATCTTGGAGGTGTGCAGGTCCTTGATGTTGGGCAGGTACAGCTGAAGACCTTCTCCACAGACTGGACGATGCACTGAAGTTTGCCCTTACAGCGGTCAGACGCAGACCTAAACCAGATGCTGAAAGAAGGGGTTAGGATGAATGTGTAGAACCGAACCAGAATTGTCAGAGAGTGTTTGAGTTTCCTCAACTGGGGCAGATAGTAGATTCTCTGCCAAGCCTCCTTGGTCACCTCTGTGATGTGGTCCTCCCACTTGAGGTTGTGGGAGATGATAGTCCCCAGGAATTGTAATGACTTGGCCGTATATTTCTTGAAGTCATTTCTTGAAGTCAACCACCATCTCCACTGTTTTGACTGTGTTGAGTTCCAGGTTGTTGTGACTGCACCAAGCCACCAGGCGGTCGACCTATCCATGGTACTTGGACTTGTCGTCGTCGTCGGAGATTGACTGTCATCAGCAAACTTCAGTAGTTTGACAGATGCGTCGCTGTAGGTGCAGTCATTGGTGTAGAGAAGGGGGGAGAGCATGTAACCCTTTGGCGCCCCTGTGCTGGTAGACAGGGAGTTTGAAAGATGTTTTCCCATCTTAACATGCTTTGTTCTCTTGGTCAGGAAGTCGGTGAGCCACCAGCAGATGGAGTCTGAAATGTACAGCTTGGTGTGTTTGTGCTGTAGCAGGTCCAAAATGATTGTGTTGAACGCTGAGTTTAAGTCCAGAAACAGTATTCTCACGTATGTCCTTGGGTTGTCGAGGTGTTGAAGGATGTAGAGAAGTCCATGTTGAAGGCATCGTCCACAGACCTATTTGCTCTTTATTTGAACTGCATGGGGTCAAGGAGGGCATCGGTGGTGGTTTTGAGATGGAACAGGACCAGGTGCTCAAAGGTTTTCATGAGCACTACAGGTCTGTAGTCGTTCAGGCTGGTCACCTTTTGTTTCTTCAGGAATGGGATGATGGTGGAGGATTTGAAGCGGGCAGGTACAGTGCATAGTTCTAGAGACTGATTGAATATGTGCGTGAAAACAGGAAAGCTGGTCAGCACAGTTCTTTATTGTGGCTGAGGAAATCCGGTCTGGACTTGCAGCCTTCTGAAGAGCTTGTTCACCTCCTTTTCTGTGATGATAAGGAAGAGGGCAGTCTGGTGTTGGCTAGAAGGAGGGAGAGAGGGAGGGGGACAGGGAAGAAAGTAGTCAGTGGGGGGTGGGGAGAGTCCAGATGGCTGAGGATGTTGTCAGCTGAGGGCCAAGATAGCTGAGGAGACTCTTGATGGCTGAGGGTGTTTTGAGCTGAGGGGCAAGATAGCTGAGGGGACACTTGATGGCTGAGGGTGTTGTCAGTTGAGGGGCAAGATAGCTGAGGAGACTCTTGATGGCTGAGGGCTCTTTATGATTTAAAATTACATTTAGAACTCATTAGAACTCATTCAGAGACCCTTCTAGACAGACAAGCAGTCGTGGAGAATTGTTGTTTTAGCTGCTCCTTGTAACGACTTTTGGCCACTTCAATGTCCTTGTTGAGCCGCAAGTTTAGCAGTTCTATAGTCCTCTTTGTTGTTGCTCCTATGTGTCACCTCTTTGGCTGAGCACAGTACTCTGAGTTCAGCAGTGAACCAGGGTTTTGTTGTTGTTGAATTTGAAAAAAGTGATGGTTGGAATTCAGTTTTCCTCACAGACACTGATGTAAGTTGTGACACTCTCTGTGTAATTGTGAATGTTGGTGCTTTCATCTTTAGAAATGTGGAATCAGTGGAGGCCAGGCAGCCCTTTAACTCCTCTATGGCCTCACTAGTTTATTTCCTCACAGGCTTGGTGGGTTTCAAACTTTGAAAACGTTCAATGATATTCACTATGCCCTGGATAGGAAGCTGCATTGTTTATCTGTTTTCATAGACTTGACACTGTGGACCATAATGTCTTGGTGCATAGATTGAAATGCGTTGGGATTACTGGTCAAACCTGTCAAATCGAACCCAGATGGCACTGTTCTCTTATTCAACTGGCAGCAGTTTGGCTTTTGAAAAAACAAAAACATCATTCAACATAATCTGTACGATTTGTAGCTTGTTCTGGATTCCTCTAAAACAAAATGCATCGTATTTTCCAATACTAAATTCTCAGAAAACCATGTAATTACTACCTTGGAAGGACATTCTATAGAGCAAGTGTAAGTGGATGACAATTTGAGCTCCACCAACCATATAGAGAACTTAAGCTGCGTATTGGGTTTTATTCCCGGCACAAAGTCAGTTTTTCCTTTGCTGCCAAAAAGGAGTTGATACATTGTACTTTTCTCTCTGTATTGGACTATGGTGATACTATTCATGTTTGCAAGCCTCAAAAGCTCTACACTGAAAGCTCTTGACCCTGTGTATCATGTAGCTCTTTTGTCACCAATCAGAGATGTCTAACTCACCATTGTGATCTCTACTGTGCTGTTCGATTGACATCACTAGCAACACGCAAGCTCAAACACTGGTACGTTCTTAGGAAAGTTGCCATTTTGTCTATCCGCTCAGATCTCAATCTTGTTTTAGACTAAGAGTCCTGAAAGTTTTAACCGAGCATAGAAAAGGTCCTTTCATTACTCAGCCCCCTAGTCTTGAAATTGTGTCCTGGAGTTCAAAGCATAAATAGATGAACAGGTTGTTGAGACATGTACAGTAAATGCTTCTAGTTGTCACCCGATGTCACTAGTTTGTGTTGCCTTAAGTAAGGAAGCATGTTGTTTAACTTCACACACACCATACACATGCCTCCACACACACACACACACACACACACACACACACACACACACACACACACACACACACACACACACACACACACACTGTTTGTTTCCTGATGTATTTGTGCTATTACCAGTTTCTTCTTCTGTCTGTGTTGTCCGTTTGGTCTTACATATTTTATTTTATTTTTTAACCCCGTCCCTACAGGATATTTTTTTCTTAATTGACATGCCTGCTTAAATAAAGGTTAAATAAAACATTTAAAAATTATTATCCAAGGGATTTTGCTCTCTAACGTGGCATTTCACAAGTGGTTTGTATCTGGGCAGCTCGTCGGCATAGTTATGCATAATCGTTGCCCAAGTGGTTTCTAGTTGCATTAGCTAGCAAAAATCCTCAGTGTGACAAACCTACCATGGGTGCAGTGAACAGCATTTACAAATACAGTAACGTTGCCAAGGTACTCGGACACTTGCCCCGATGCTGTTATCTCAATGTTCTTAATTGGTCATTAGAAGATATCCTTTTTTTAATTGCCTGCACGAAGCCAGAGCGAAGTGGATTATACTGCTAATGCCCAACATTCAACCGCTGATGAGCTGTTTTAAATGAATGTGACCAACCTGAACCTATTCTACCAAATTAGTTTTCTCTTCTAATTTAATGTTTTGACATTTTGGTTTTAGTTTGTTGAAGACTTGCCCATTATTGAATACTCTACATTCAGAAGTTCTCTTATGGCCTTCTTTTAACTCTGTCTCTTTCAATGCAGTGGTTGTGCTGTATGTTCAGGGTATCGGGACCAAAGAGTGGATGGAGGTGAGTGGAAAAGTTCTATTTTCAGCTTTTTGCATTTTCGTCTTTAGTCACTGTTCTGCTAACTTACAGGTACTGATTTCTATGATTGGGGAAAAATGTAAGAACCCTCCGGACTGAGACTCATGTTGTTCCATCTTCTTTTTTTCCCACTGGGCAAGAACTGGTTGAATCAACATTGTTTTCACATCATTTCAAACCCCAAAAATTGATGTGATGACGTTGAATCAACGTAGAAAACTCTTTGGATTTGCAATAAGTCATTTTGTCTTTTTTTCACCTAGCTTTGAACCTAAATGTAAATCAAAACTAGACTTTCAACTGACGCCTGTGCCCAGTAGGTAGCTGAGCCACTGACACTGAAAAGATTTTCTGATATTATTCTATTCGGATTGTTCCAAAATCACATAAGTATGCCGAAGGTGGTTGCATTTGTATATCAATGAGCAGTATTAATTAGAAAACATTTGAGACATTAGTGTCACTTGTCTGAATGCCACAAGTCCAAACATTCTGCACTGCCCAGCACATTTCCTTAACTAACTAGTGGGTTAAGGCACCACTAGCCATGATCAGTAATTGGCATGGATTTTACCATCATTCCTATTAGTGTAGAATGGCCTGGGGTAAGAAGCAGAAAGGATAAGATAGGTTCAGGTAGTGAAGAAGCCACATTTTCCCAAATGGCTAGAGCTCTAGAGGGTCCGTTAAATATTCACATCCACAACATTCTCTCTCTCTCTCTCTCTCTCTCTCTCTCATCCCCTTACAGCAAAATGTCTTCCACCTGCTTATTCAATGCGGCAGGGTTAATCAATGAGAGGGCATAATTATTGTAACGCAATCAGCAGAGTAAACTTTCCATAGCCAGCTGCAGACATATTTGCACCATTCATTTAGTGAAGACTCACAAGCCAAAGCACCTTGCCTGATTCCCCTTCTCTCGATTTCTGATCACTACCACATACACTGAGACACCAACACTAAGGGTTGAAAACGATACACACTTTTTTTCACAATTTATTTTATTTACTTTTTACCTGTATTTAACTAGGCAAGTCAGTTAAGAACAATAACTTATTTTCAATGACGGCCTAGGAACAGTGGGTTAACTGCCTGTTCAGGGGCAGAACGACAGATTTGTACCTTGTCAGCTCGGGGATTTGAACTTGCAACCTTCCGGTTACTAGTCCAACGGTGTTACTGTAAACTAAGATTAAAATGGTCGGAAGGTTACTAGTCCAACGGTGTTACTGTAAACTAAGATTAAAATGGTGTTGAGTAAATCTATTTGTTTCCTCTGTACTGTAGCGTTGACATACTATAACTAAGACCTCTTAGTTTCAGTCACTTCACAATAATTGAAAGCGTTTCCCCTTAACAACACAATTTATATTCTAACATTCCCAGCAAGGCTCCACTACCCGTTAACCAATCGTACCTCAAGAACACCTCCCAAAATAGAACAGGTATCATGGGATGTTCCTTGGTCGATGGATACCAGGTAGGCTGGTAGGGTTCCAATAAACTACCCTCCCAGGCATAATAATGGCTTGGGAGGGACAGAGTTGATAGCTGGGATTATGTGCACTGGGCACTAAGGACATGAGCTGGGTATTGAGGCAGTGCAGGGATCAATAGTTTATTACTCTGCGCTATAGGAGCATACCAGCCAGGCACTCTGCCCAATGGGGATTAGTGTCTGATTGCCAGGCAGTAATTGCTAGTAATGTAAACGTTCATATGTTTAGATTTATAGTGACATTGTGTCATTAATTATCAAATGGGGCGGCAAGGTGGCCTAGTGGTAAGAGCATTGGACTAGTCACCGAAAGGTTGCAAGTTCAAATCCCCGAGCTGACAAGGTACAAAATCTTTCGTTCTGCCCCTGAACAGGCACTTAACCCACTGTTCCTAGGCTGTCATTGAAAATAAGAATTAGTTCTTAACAGACTTGCCTAGTAAAATAAAGGTAAAATTTAAAAAAAAAAAATGGCTTATACTGATATCTATCACAGAGATTATGTTTTGATTGAGGTTCTGTTATTTTTTTTATATAAAACAATAGGGGTTAGATCATCTTTAATATTGCAGATAGATTGTGGGTTCTATCAATGTAATTGTCTGCATAATTTCCAATCCCTGATGTGTATTATTTTCCCCGAACCCTACCACCCATCCCCTTATTTAAGTAAACTAAAGGACAACAATACTTCAGCTTTTACTTCTAGCTTAAACATACTATATACATTTTACGGACACAGTATAATTTACATTAGTTATCTTTTTATTTGTTTTTAGTCCCCCAGTTCAGCTACCATCAGCCCCTCCCATCTATCTCTAAAAAACATCTAGTTTTGATTTCTAATTGCCATATATTTTATATATGCCATATGTATATTAAATTCCAGGTTGTAATGAAACAAAACAGGTAAAACGCCAAGTGGGTGAATACTTTTGCAAGGCACTGTACATATTAGCAGTACCAAAACAAGTGATCTAGTAATGATTCTGCAGAGCTTGGATGGTGGTATCCCACATGTACATAACATTCTATTGGTTGCAAGAATTTTGAATAATCATTTAAATTGAAAAACTAGAAGTTTTGAATCCGGCGATGCTTTGTTTATCAGGTCATAAACCCTGTGCCATTGAATTGGCAAATCAAATATCTCTTCCCAACTATTTTGCAACATGTATATATGGCATAGCTCCACATTTTTTGGTCCTTAAATGGAACAGGTAAACTTCTTTATTTATCACAATATTCTTAAACCAATTTTGGATAAAGAAAAGTTCATCACCTTCTCCCACTTCCACTTGCCTCCTACATTTTTACGGTAATGCTGAAATCTGTTGTTTGTATTTTGGATAGAGCAGACATTTCCATATATTGCTATGAGCTGCATGTGTGACATAACTCCACCAGTACTTTTTTATGAGATAATTTACGAAGATTATACAGTAATATATATATATACAGTGCCTTGCGAAAGTATTCGGCCCCCTTGAACTTTGCGACCCTTTGCCACATTTCAGGCTTCAAACATAAAGATATAAAACTGTATTTTTTTGTGAAGAATCAACAACAAGTGGGACACAATCATGAAGTGGAACGACAATTATTGGATATTTCAAACTTTTTTAACAAATCAAAAACTGAAAAATTGGGCGTGCAAAATGATTCAGCCCCCTTAAGTTAATACTTTGTAGCGCCACCTTTTGCTGCGATTACAGCTGTAAGTCGCTTGGGGTATGTCTCTATCAGTTTTGCACATCAAGAGACTGACATTTTTTCCCATTCCTCCTTGCAAAACAGCTCGAGCTCAGTGAGGTTGGATGGAGAGCATTTGTGAACAGCAGTTTTCAGTTCTTTCCACAGATTCTCGATTGGATTCAGGTCTGGACTTTGACTTGGCCATTCTAACACCTGGATATGTTTATTTTTGAACCATTCCATTGTAGATTTTGCTTTATGTTTTGGATCATTGTCTTGTTGGAAGATAAATCTCTGTCCCAGTCTCAGGTCTTTTGCAGACTCCATCAGGTTTTCTTCCAGAATGGTCCTGTATTTGGCTCCATCCATCTTCCCATCAATTTTAACCATCTTCCCTGTCCCTGCTGAAGAAAAGCAGGCCCAAACCATGATGCTGCCACCACCATGTTTGACAGTGGGTATGGTGTGTTCAGGGTGATGAGCTGTGTTGCTTTTACGCCAAACATAACGTTTTGCATTGTTGCCAAAAAGTTCAATTTTGGTTTCATCTGACCTGAACACCTTCTTCCACATGTTTGGTGTGTCTCCCAGGTGGCTTGTGGCAAACTTTAAACAACACTTTTTATGGATATCTTTAAGAAATTGCTTTCTTCTTGCCACTCTTCCATAAAGGCCAGATTTGTGCAATATACGACTGATTGTTGTCCTATGGACAGAGTCTCCCACCTCAGCTGTAGATCTCTGCAGTTCATCCAGAGTGATCATGGGCCTCTTGGCTGCATCTCTGATCAGTCTTCTCCTTGTATGAGCTGAAAGTTTAGAGGGACGGCCAGGTCTTGGTAGATTTGCAGTGGTCTGATTCTCCTTCCATTTCAATATTATCGCTTGCACAGTGCTCCTTGGGATGTTTAAAGCTTGGGAAATCTTTTTGTATCCAAATCCGGCTTTAAACTTCTTCACAACAGTATCTCGGACCTGCCTAGTGTGTTCCTTGTTCTTCATGATGCTCTCTGCGCTTTTAACAGACCTCTGAGACTATCACAGTGCAGGTGCATTTATACGGAGACTTGATTACACACAAGTGGATTGTATTTATCATCATTAGTCATTTAGGTCAACATTGGATCATTCAGAGATCCTCACTGAACTTCTGGAGAGAGTTTGCTGCACTGAAAGTAAAGGGGCTGAATAATTTTGCACGCCCAATTTTTCAGTTTTTGATTTGTTAAAAGAGTTTGAAATATCCAATAAATGTCATGATTGTGTCCCACTTGTTGTTGATTCTTCACAAAAAAATACAGTTTTATATCTTTATGTTTGAAGCCTGAAATGTGGCCTTACTTTCGCAAGGCACTGTATATATATATATATATATATATATATATATATATTACACACACTACCGTTCAAAAGTTCGGGGCCACTTAGAAATGTACTGACATTTTTAAGTGACCCCAAACTTTTGAACGGTAGTGTATATCCAATAATAATTGTTTTGTATCAATTAGTATATTTGAGTTTAACCATTAATATTTGTTGTAATATTTGTTCTGTCTTTTCTGGTGGATTAAACAGAAATGGGAGGTTCACTTTGTCACCTCTGTATTTTCTTTCTCTGGCTTCTGTTTTAGTTTGGTAGAACAGAGGTGATTGACAACACGTTGAATCCAAACTTTGTGCGGAAGTTTTTCCTGGACTTCTTCTTTGAAGAGAAGCAGAACCTCCGCTTTGATGTGTAAGTGACCAACCTCTCGGTCTCCATGCCATCTGGGAAATACCTACTTCTAGACACTTGGAGCTGGTTGCATCAGTTGGGTGTAAACAAATTGGTCTTAAATGCTAGGTCGGGCGTAGCTACATCCGACTTTGGGATCAGAATTTACACCTGTTGCACCAACCAAAAGTAAGACTCGTTGTAGCTAAGTCTGGCTTAAGCAATGCGGGTTCATGAGATGTGAAGCTTCATAATGATGGTTGCTTGGTAGCGCCCATTACTAGGTTGTTAGCATCCTTGTGGCAGTTCTGAACTTTACGAGGCAGGTCCCATCACTTCGCAAAGCCCACCACTACGCATGCATGTTTTCTCAACCACAACTGGATGGATCAATCAATAATTACTGTGGGAATGAATATAAAAAAATATTGGAATAAAGTAGGCTAATGCTATTGTAGGCATTTATCATTATGTTGCTTACTGAAACTACCAAAGTTATCCAACCGTTTTGTTTTAGTTTCATTGAATCGCCGTCTATATATTTGTTTCCTTGACATCTGGCTGGGCAAATAAGTGGAGGTGGCAGCTCATCTATTAATTTGCTAATATCTGATCAGACACAAGTGTATTATTTTGCGATTGACTTTAAAAGATGAGGTTCTGAAATACAGTTGAAGTTGGAAGTTTACATACACTTAGGTTGGAGCCATTTAAACTTGTTTTTCAACCACTCCACAAATGTCTTGTTAACAAACTATAGTTTTGGCAAGTCGGTTATGACATCTACTTTGTGCATGACACAAGTCATTTTTTCCAACAATTGTTTACAGAAGGATTATTTCACTTATAATTCACTGTATCACAATTCCAGTGGGTCAGAAGTTCACATACACTAAGTTGACTGTGCCTTTAAACAGCTTGGACATTCCGGAAAATTATATCATGGCTTTAGAAGCTTCTGTTAATTGATATCATTTGAGTCAATTGGAGGTGTACCTGTGGATGTATTTCAAGGCCTACCTTCAAACTAAGGCTTGACATCATGGGAAAATCAAAAGAAATCAGCCAAGACCTCTGAAAAAACAAGTCTGGTTCATCCTTGGGAGCAATTTCCAAACAGCTGACGGTACGCAAGTATAAACACCATGGTACCACGCTGCCGTCATACCGCTCAAGAAGGAGACACGTTCTGTCTCCTAGAGATGAACGTACTTTGTGTGCGAAAAGTGCAAATCAATCCCAGAACAACAGCAAATGACCTTGTGAAGATGCTGGAGGAAACAGGTACAAAAGTATCTATATCCACAGTAAAATTAATCCTATATCGACATAACCTGAATTGTTGCTCAGCAAGGAAGAAGCCACTGCTCCAAAACTGCCATAAAAAAGCCAGACTACGGTTTGCAACTGCACATGGGGACAAATATTGTACTATTGTAATATTGTAAATATTGTAATATTGTTTCTTGGAGAAATGTCCTCTGGTCTGATGAAACAAAAATAGATCTGTTTGGCCATAATGACCATCGTTATGTTTGGAGGAAAGAGGGGGAAGCTTGCAAGCCGAACAACACCATCCCAGCATCATGTTGTGGGGGTGCTTTGCTGCACATCACAAAATAGATGGCTTCATGAGGTAGGAAAATTGTGTGGAAATATTGAAGCAACATCTCAAGACATCAGTCATTTGGTTTCAAATGGGTCTTCCAAATGGACAATGACCCCAAGCATGCTTACAAATTTGCGGCAAAATGGCTTAAGGACAACAAAGTCGAGGTATTGGAGTGGCCTTCACAAAGCCCTGACCTCAATCCTATAGAACATTTGTGGGCAGAACTGAAAAAGCGTGTGCGAGCAAGGAGGCCTACAAACCTGACTCAGTTACACCATCTCTGTCAGGAGGAATAGGCCAAAATTCACCCAACTTATTGTGGAATGCTTGTGGAAGGCTACCCAAAACATTTGACCCAATTTAAACAATAGAAAGGCAATGCTACCAAATACTAATTGAGTATATGTAAACTTCTGACCAACTGGGACTGTGATGAAAGAAATAAAAGCTGAAATAAATCATTCTCTCTACTATTATTCTGACGTTTCACATTCTTAAAATGAAGTGGTGATCCTAACTAACCTAAGACAGGGAATTTTTACTTGGATTCAATATCAGGAATTGTGAAAACTGAGTTTAAATGGCTACGGTGTGTGTAAACTTCCGACTTCAACTGTATGACCACAAGACTCACATCCTTTTGAAAATATAAATTGCTGTTATTTTCTGTGCATATCATGAAAAGGTCCCAATTTTACACCCTCTGCCTTTTCCATATTAGGCATGGAATCTATGCCCAGGAGTAGCAGGCATCATTTTTAGGTCCGGCGCAGAGGACATTTTACATCGGACGTAGTAGAGCTACGACCCACTTATGCCCATTTTGCAAAACAATACTAATTAAAGAAACATGACGCTTATGTGAAAAGATTACATTCAGTAGTTGGGAATTAAGTGTCTCAATATTGATGCATAGAGACAAGCAACACATACATGAAACGTAAGGTAGTACATTGCATTCAATGGGGGGAAGATTGATGTCACAATATTGATGCCTAGTGATAATCATCAGATACATGGTACATAATTCAATACATTCCATTCAATGGGAGATAATTAGTGTCACAATACTGATGCCTAAAGATAGGCATCACGGACATGATCCTTAAGTTAATACATTGCATTATATTGGGGGAAGATTAGTATCACAATATTGACCCAGAGATAAGCATCAGATACATGTTGCCTAAGAGAATACATTGCATTCAATGGGAGAAAGAGTAGTGTCACTATTGATGCCTAGAGATAGGCTTCACAGACATGATGCTTAGTTGAATACATTGCATTCAATGGGGGGAAGATTTGTGTCTCACTATTGACGCCTAAAGATAAGTATCAGAGACATGATGCCTAAGTGAATGCATTGCATTCAATAAGATTGACGCATAGATATGCATCAAGTAGTTGACACAGAAGCCAACTGTATTCATTATTTTCTCTCACTCTATTCTCTAATTGCCCTCTCCCTCGCTCTTCTCTCTCTTTTTGTCTCCCTCCCTCCCTCCACTCTACCTCCCTTTTTCTTCCTTTGTCTCTCTCGCTCTAACTCCTTTAGAGAGAAATGGAGAGGGGGGATTAGAGAATAGATAGAGAGATGGAGGGGGGAGGGAACAAAAGAAGGAGGGAAAGAGAATCAATTAAATGTATTTATAAATGTATTTATACAGTATTTATACAGCCCTTACATCAGCTGATGTCACAAAGTGCTATACAGAAACCCAGTATAACACCCCAAAGAGCAAGTAATGCAGATGTAGAAGCATGGTGTCTAAGAAAAACTCACTGGAAAGACAAGAACCTGGGAAGAAATCTAGAGAAGAACCAGGCTCTGAGAGATGGCCAGTCCTCTTCTGGCAGTGCCCTGTTAAAGGTCAGGGTTCCATAGTCACATTTAGAAAAGCAGAAACTGGATCAGAAGCATGACCAGGAGGACTGGGGACGGGACAGCCAGAAGTCGTCAGGCATGGTCCTAGGGCTGGCACCAAGGTCCTCCAGGAGGGGAAAGAGAGAAAGCGAAAAAGAGTTTGGAGGACTAGAGGGAGCATACTTAAGATCACACAGGACACCAGATAAGACAGACTGACCCAAGCCCCAGCACATAGACTATTGCAGCATAGATACTGAGGACACTGTGGCCCCGTCCAACGATACCCCCGGACAGGGCCAACCAGACAGTGTATAACCCCACCCACTTTGCCAAAGCACACCACCATAGGAATATCAAAAGACCACCAACTTACTACCTTGAGAAAAGGTGGAGTATAGCCCACAAAGATCTCCTCCACCGCAAGAGCCTGAGGGGGGCACAAAACCGGAGATGGAGAGTGGGAGTTAGAGAATAGATAGAGAGAGGGAGAAACAGGAGGGAGAAAGAGGGAGAGGAGGGAGAGAGAGGGTGAAAGGGATGGAAGAAGGGGGTTGAAGAGAGAAGAGGAGGTGGGATAAAGAAGAGGTAGAGAGAGAGACAGAGAGAGAGAGGCAAAGAGAGGGAGAGAAAAAGAAGTAGGGATGGAGAGAGAGAGATTAGATTATTAGAGAATAGCGAGAGAGAGAGAAAGAACGGACAGACATGAATGCAATTGACTTATGTGTCAACTACTCTATCCATATCTATGCATCAATCTCATTGAATGCAATGTATTCACTTAGCGTAATGTGTGTGAAGCGTATCTCTAGGCATCAATATTGTGACACTAATCCCCCCCCACCCCCCCATTGAATGCAATGCATTCACATACAGTGCATTCGGAAAGTATTCAGGCCCCTTGACTTTTTCCACATTTTGTTATGTTACAGTATTATTCTATAGTTGATTGAATTGTTTTTTTCTCTCATCAACCTACACACAATACCCCATAACGACAAAGCAAAAACAGGTTTTTAGAAATGTCTGCAAATGTATTAAAAATAATAAACTGAAATATCACATTTGCATATTTATTTGAAAAAGGAGAGTGATGGAGTGCTGCATCAGATAACCTGGCCTCCAAAATCACCCGACCTCAACCCAATTGAGATGGTTTGGTATGAGTTGAACCGCAGAGTGAAGGAAAAGCAGTGAACATGTGCTCAGCATATGTGGGAACTCCTTCAAGACTGTTGGAAAAGCATTCCAGGTGAAGCTGGTTGAGAGAATGTCAAGAGTGTGCAAAGCTGTTATCAAGGCAAAGCGTGGCTACTTTGAAGAATCTCAAATATAAAATATATTTTGATTTGTTTAACAGTTTTTTGGTTACTACATGATTCCATATGTGTTATTTCATAGTTTTGATGTCCTCACTATTATTCTACAATGTAGAGAATAGTGAACAAAAAGAAAAAAACTGGAATGAATAGGTGTGTCCTGTCATCTTATTTTTATCAAATAAATTCTCTGTAATTATTATTACATGATTAATCTAACTTAATCATGTAACTGTAATTAACTAGGAAGTCGGGGCACCAGTGATAATATTCAGATTACAAAGTTATAATTTTCCTAATATAACTTTCAGATATTTTAATATCTGATCAATTACTCTTCTAATTAATGAATTATTCTTTACCTCACGTTAGTCTCATTCCAAACGTTGTAAATTGTTGGTTATCTGCATGAACCCAGTTTCACTATGAATCATCCATACATCAATTGTCTTAAATCATTTATTTACTAACTAAATAATCACAGTAGAAGTAGATATGGTTACAAGGAAATGTTAGGGAAATGTGCCCTAGTGGGCTAAACCGGCATGGCGGCTTGTTAGACAAAGGGACTGAGGGGGGCGCAAAAGATAAGACACTACAAAGTTGATAATTATAACAATTGAAATGCTAATCCTTTGCAAATGAATGCTCACTCATTTGGGAATAATTGCAATCAATATATATATTTACGCTCAGTGTGTCGTCGTGATCTCTGTTGGAAAGTTTGTTTCTGTTGGAGTTTCTCCGCCCTCTCTCTCTCTGCCGTGGTTAGAATGGATAGTTCAGAGTAACATTCAGCAATGTTTGTTATAGAATAGATGTTTCGGCGGTTGTCGGTCTTCTTGCTCAACGGTACCAAATTCCTAGATGCAGACTAGCAATTAGTATCAAAGATTTGTTCTTATTCTGTCGGTTCGATAGTCTCAGAGTTTAACCACGTTGTATGGTTAAGAATTCAGCAATGGGCTCAAAACTTAGCCTTCTCGTAGTTGAGAGAAGCATGGTCTGAAGATAAATTCCCAAGGTGGGGGTTATATTCGAAAGAGCAGAAAGGGGCTGTCCCACGACGCCAGATCAATGTTTGTGCTCATGGGGTGGGCCTATGATTTAGTTAGTTCGTAGCTTGCTACTCCACCGACTGTTTATACATTCTCCAGAACATGAATATTGTTAAGTTCTCAAGTTCTGTGAGGTGAAAGAAGTTCCTTTGTTCTCTCTATGAAAACTCACTCTCTCTCTATACTGTCTGGCCATGAGGAACAATCTCCTCCGGGAATTTATGACCTGCCTAACAGAGCCTGGTGTAGTGGGAAGAGAGAGAGGGGGATGGTGCAGAGAGAAGGGGATGGTGCTTGCTGTATCCAAAGAGGGCAATGTCATGACAGTCCAAACTTTTGACTGGTACTGTGACTGATAATTCTTCAGACCCTTTACTCAGTACTTTGTTGAAGCACCTTTGGCAGTGATTACAGCTTGGGTCTTCTTGGGTATGACGCTACAAGCTTGGAACACCTGTATTTGGGGAATTTCTCCCATTCCTCTCTGCAGATCCTCTCAAACTGTCAGGTTGGATGGGAAGCGTTGCTGCACATCTATTTTCAGATCTCTCCAGAGATGTTCGATCGGGTTCAAGTCTGGGTTCTGGCTAGGTCACTCAAGGACAATCAAGACTGGTCCCGAAGCCACTCCTGCATTATATTGGCTGTGTGCTTAGGGTCGTTGTCCTAGCATCCTAGCATCTCTCTGTGCTTTTCTCCATTCATCTTTCCTTCGATCCTGACTAGTCTCCCAGTCCTCCCTGCTGCTGAAAAACATCCCCACAGTATGATGCTGCCACCACCATGCTTCACCGTAGGGATGGTGCCAGGTTTCCTCCAGAGGTGATGTGAAAATTGGCATTCAGGTCAAAGAGTTTAATCTTGGTTTCATCAGACCATCAAATCAGGTTTCTCATGGTCTGAGAGTCCTTTAGGTGCCTTTTGGCAAACTCCAAGTGGGCGGTCATGTGTCTTTTATTGAGGAGTGGTTTCCATCTGGCCACTCTACCATAAAGGCCTGATAGATGGAGTGCTGCAGAGAAGGTTGTCCTTCTGGGAGGTTCTCCCATCTCCACAGAGAAACTCTAAAGCTCTGTCAGAGTGACCCTCGAGCTGTGTCAGAATGAATATTGGGTTCTCCCTGACCAATTCTTCATTTAAGAAAGATGGAGGTTACTGTGTTCTTGGGGACCTTCAATGCTGCAGACATTTTTTGATACCCTTCTCCAGATCTGTGCCTCAACACAAAGCTGTCTAAGTGCTCTAGAAACAATTTCGTCAGCCTCATGGCTTGGTTTTTGCTCTGACGCACTGTCAACTGTGGGACCTTGTATAGACAGGTGTGTGCCTTTCCAGATCATGTCCAATCAATTGAATTTACCACAGGCAGACTCAACAAACAGGTCACTGACCATCTCGAATCCCACCGTACCTTCTCCGCTGTGCAATCTGGTTTCCGAGCCGGTCACGGGTGCACCTCAGCCACACTCAAGGTACTAAACGATATCATAACCGCCATCGATAAAAGACAGTACTGTGCAGCCGTCTTCATCGACCTTGCCAAGGCTTTCGACTCTGTCAATCACCATATTCTTATCGGCAGACTCAGTAGCCTCGGTTTTTCGGATGACTGCCTTGCCTGGTTCACCAATTACTTTGCAGACAGAGTTCAGTGTGTCAAATCGGAGGGCATGCTGTCCGGTCCTCTGGCAGTCTCTATGGGGGTGCCACAGGGTTCAATTCTCGGGCCGACTCTTTTCTCTGTATATATCAATGATGTTGCTCTTCCTGCGGGCAATTCCCTGATCCACCTCTACGCAGACGACACCATTCTATATACTTCCGGCCCGTCCTTGGACACTGTGCTATCTAACCTCCAAACGAGCTTCAATGCCATACAACACTACTTCCGTGGCCTCCAACTGCTCTTAAACGCTAGTAAAACCAAATGCATGCTTTTCAACCGATCGCTGCCTGCACCCGCATGCCCGACGAGCATCACCACCCTGGATGGTTCAGACCTTGAATATGTGGACACCTATAAGTACCTAGGTGTCTGGCTAGACTGTAAACTCTCCTTCCAGACTCATATCAAACATCTCCAATCGAAAATCAAATCAAGAGTCGGCTTTCTATTCCGCAACAAAGCCTCCTTCACTCACGCCGCCAAACTTACCCTAGTAAAACTGACTATCCTACCGATCCTCGACTTCGGCGATGTCATCTACAAAATTGCCTCCAACACTCTACTCAGCAAACTGGATGCAGTTTATCACAGTGGCATCCGTTTTGTCACTAAAGCACATTATACCACCCACCACTGCGACTTGTATGCTCTAGTCGGCTGGCCCTCGCTACATATTCGTCGCCAGACCCACTGGCTCCAGGTCATCTACAAGTCCATGCTAGGTAAAGCTCCGCTTTATCTCAGTTCACTGGTCACGATGGCAACACCCATCCGTAGCACGCGCTCCAGCAGGTGTATCTCACTGATCATCCCTAAAGCCAACACCTCATTTGTCCGCCTTTCGTTCCAGTACTCTGCTGCCTGTGACTGGAACGAATTGCAAAAATCGCTGAAGTTGGAGACTTTTATCTCCCTCACCAACTTCAAACATGTGCTATCTGAGCAGCTAACCGATCGCTGCAGCTGTACATAGTCTATTGGTAAATAACCCACCCATTTTCACCTACCTCATCCCCACACTGTTTTTATTTATTTACTTTTCTGCTCTTTTGCACACTAGTATCTCTACCTGTACATGACCATCTGATCATTTATCACTCCAGTGCTAATCTGCAAGGTTGTAATTATTCGCCTACCTCCTCATGCCTTTTGCACACAATGTATATAGACTCGCCTTTTCTGTACTGTGTTATTGACTTGTTAATTGTTTACTCCATGTGTAACTCTGTGTTGTCTGCTCACACTGCTAAGCTTTATCTTGGCCAGGTCGCAGTTGCAAATGAGAACTTGTTCTCAACTAGCCTACCTGGTTAAATAAAGGTGAAATAAAAAAATAAAAAAAATAAAAAAATCAAGTTGTAGAAACATCTCAAGGATGATCAATGGAAACAGGATGCACCTGAGCTCAATTTCGAGTCTCATATTAAAGGGTCGGGAATAGTTATGTAAATAAGGCTTTTCTGTTTTTTATTTGTAATAAATTTGCACAAATAATAAAAAACTGTTCTTGCTTTGTCATTCTGGGGTTATTGTGTGTAGATTGCTGAGGAAAAAATGATATTTAATCAATTTTAGAATAAGGCTGTAACGTAACAAAATGTGGAAAAAGTCAAGGAATACTTTCCGAAGGCACTGTCGGCATCATGTGTCTAGAAGTGTATTTTTTTTGTAAAAACGACCAGATTGATGCTTTTCAATTATATACTGTGGTGTTGTATTCAATTCTATCTTCTAATTTCATATCTGATAAAAATATACAAATTCTGGCTAGGCGAGAAGCTAAAATAAACCTTTAATTTATACATAGGACCAATTAATAATGATCTGTTTCAAGCATTTTCTTTGCTTCTTTGTTATTCTTTCAGATCACAGGGTTAGCCAAGTCCCTCAGTCCTTCTCACAGATTGTCATTCAAGCCTTTTCATTTATCACATTGATTATGTGCTGTCATTACATCCACTTGGCTTTGCTGGTAAGCCACCCCACCTCTTATTCCAGATCTAGATAAAGATTACCTAGGTGCCATTATAGCTTTAATGTAGTCAACGATATACAGTAGGCTTTGTTTTTGTTTTTTTCTAAGCTGAACATCGTCTAAACTGTGTGGCTGTGTGAGAGCTAAATCTTACATCTCGCTCATCTCAATATCTGCATTGCTGCTCGTGGCAGAATTATACAACTGCATAATTGTATGATTGAACCTCAAAATGTGGAGGCCGAAACTGAGTTAACCGTGTAAAGAAAACTGCGGATAAACAAAAATACATCATTACTGAAAGATTAAATGGGATGGAAGACTTCAGTCGCAATTCAAATCAACATTTCCCAGAATGTTGTGGAACAACCGGTATGGAATAATTCCTGGAAAAGGTAATACCACAACTATTTGGACAGGAGAACTTCACACAGGGTTCCACAATCCAATGAGCACATTGAACGGTTGGCCCAAGATGGGACATGAGCAGCAAACCAAGGGGCATCACCAAATAAGACAGGAGAATTACGCCAGATAGGACAGACTGACCCAAGTCCCGGCACATAGACTATTGCAGCACAGATACTAGCAACTGAGTTGGGGGGGTTAGGGGACATGTGGCCCCATCTGACGATAAAAGTAGAACAAAATAATACCCGTGAAATATACAGAACCGAAACAGTACCGTGTGGCCCAAACACTCACACGGAAACAAACACCCACAAACCAAAAGTGAAACCCAGGCTACCTAAGTATGATCCTCAATCAGAGACAACTAACGACACCTGCCTCTGATTGAGAACCATACTAGGGCGAACACAAAAACCAACATAGACTGCCCACCCCAACGCACGCCCTGACCATAATAAAACAAAGATTAATATAACAGAACTACGGTCAGAACGTGACATTCCTGGGTATTTTACAGCTTTTTTCTAGCATGAAGCATCCCTGACCAAAGCGCTGTTACAGGTCACTTTATATAAACAAATTAGTTTTATTTCCTTAAAATTCTTAAGCTAACAAGGGGTAGGCCTGTACTTTTTTTTTTACCAGTTTCTTTAATAAAAGCTAGACCTATGGCACCCTCTCATACCCCCTCAATTCGAGTCTTGATTTTAATTTAACAGCCCTTCACTAATACGGAGGTAGGCTAATCTATGGATAGAGCAGCCATAGGCTAATTTCGCCTGTCAAACGGGTAGGCCTACATCTTATTTCTTAAATAGGCAGAAATAGACTCCAACACAAAGCCCTATTTGTCATATGTCTAGGTGATGCTGGTAAGGCGGAGTCAGGCGCAGGACACACTCAAAAACAATATTCAATAAAGGAGACAAAATAATCCAGGTCACAAAACAAGACAACTTGACAATAACAAACATGCACATAACCAAGGGGGAAACCAGAGGGTTAAACAGGGAACAATGATTATGGAATGGAAACCAGGTGTGAATAATGAAGACAAAACAAATCGAAAATGAAACATGGGATCGGTGGTGACTAGAAAACCGGTGACATCGACCGCCGAACGCTGCCTGAACAAGGAGAGGGACCAACTTCGGCGGAAGTCGTGACACTATTGTTGTTAGTCTAATTGTAAAGTCTAATTAAAAGGAAGACTGTTTAAATGAATTATGCCTACTTGAATTAGCCTACTTTCAGCACCATGAGCTGTCCATTTCCGATTGATTGTGCCCTGGCCGCTGCTTCAAGTTTTAGTACCACAATGTAAATTAGTCGAATCTGGCTTTATTATGAGGTCAATAACTCTGATAAATACATCATGGGCAAGAAACATATTGCGTTTAATCAAATCTATTGTAGTAGCACGCTATCATAGTTGACCTCCGGTCCTCCATCTCAACTTTGCGCTCTCCTTTTCAAACTGAACAGAACATAAACTATAGGCTAGTCTGCGCGCAATATAGTATTTTTTGGGACTAGGCCTAATCAAAAATAAATAATCAGAAGGAGCTTTTGACTCTCCTCCTGAACTGCCACCGTAGCCCTTCACAGCACAGCCATTGATTAAGCAGCACACCAAAAAGTTTTTGATCAGCAAGAGCAGAGCAGGCCAGGGCTCAGGGTTGGAGTATCCATTGCAGTGTGTAATGCAGCCAAGTTTTATTTACACTAGCTAGATAGAAATATAATTCTGCTCTGTGCTTTTCCGATCATGCACTTCGTAGCCTATTGATATTGTGAAACCAGCGGAGAATCAGACATGAGAGGCGACATCTGGGACAAATTCTAAAACACTGAGAAATATTGACATTTCATCAATTACAAATTACATGACCCTCCCCTGATCGAGATTTAAAAAAAATACTAAACCCTCCCCTTGACTGAAATTGAAAAAGCATGACCCTTCCCCCATTTTCCTCCTGGTAACCATACTGTACATTTAGATCTGTACCTATGTATTCAACCTATTTGTTATGGCAAGCCTAAATAAGTTCAGGAGTAGAAATGTGGTTACCTAGTCACATAATACGTTGCATGGACACACTGTGAAAAAATAGCGTTTAACATAATTTGGGAATAACTACCTCATCTCTGTACCCCACACATACAATTATCTGTAAGGTCCCTCAGTCGAGTAGTGATTTTCAAGCACAGATTCAACCACAAAGACCAGGGAGGTTGTCCAATGCCTCGCACAGAAGACCAACTATTTGTAGATGGGTAAAATAAAAAAAGCAGACAATGAATATCCTTTTGAACATGGTGAAGTTATTAACTCCATTACAAAGATACAGGCGTCCTTTCTAACACTGTTGGTGGAGAGGAAGGAAACCACTCAGGGATTTCACCATGAGGCCAATGGTGATTTTAAAACAATTACAGAGTTTAATGGCTGTGATAGGAGAAAACTGAGGATACATTAACAACATTGTAGTCACTTAACAATACTGACCTAAATGACAGAGTAAAAAGAAGGAAGTCTGTACAGAATAAAAATATTCCAAAACATTCCTAATATTTGCAATACGACACTAAAGTAATACTGCAAAAAATGTGGCAAAAACATGAACCTTTTGTACTTAATATAAAGCATTATTTTTGGGGCAAATCCATTAATGATTACCACTCTTAACGTTTTCAAGCATGGTGGTAGCTGCATCATGTTATGGATATGCTTGTCATCGGCAAGGACTGGGGAGTTTTCAGGATAAAAAGAAACGGAATAGAGCTAAGCACAGGCAAAATCGTTGAAGAAAACCTTGTTCAGTCTGCTTTCCAATAGCCACTGGGAGACAAATGTACCTTTCAGCAGGAAAATAACCTAAAACTCTAGGTTAAATACACACTGGAGTTGCTTACCAAGACTACATTGAATGTTCCTGAGTGGCCTAGTTACAGTTTTAACTTAAATCGACCTGAAAAATCTATGGCAAGACTTGGCTGTCTAGCAAGGATCAACAACAAACTTGACAGAACTTGAAGAGTAAAAAAATAGTAAGTAAATTGGCAAATATTTTACAATCCAGGTTTGTAAAGCTCTTTAGAGAAAAAAAAGTGATTTGAACATCAGGGGGTTGAATACTCATCTAATCAGGATGTATTAGTGTTGTATTTTTCTGGTTCGATTCCAGGCTGTATCACAAGCCGCTGTGATTGGGAGTCCCATAGGGCAGCGCACAATTGGCCCAGTGTCGTTGCCTAGTTAAATAAAAGTTATAGAAAAATAGAAAAATTAAATTTTAAATGTGTAGCCAGTTGATGTGTTAACTGTCTTGTTGGTTGACAGAAATTCTTTCCCCAAAACCTTGTCAATTAAATGTTAACTGCAAAGTAGGCTTACCTGGCAGAAGTACATAATTAGTTATTTGCAAACTTTGCCATGAATGAGCAGTAGCAATACAGAACCATCGCCAAACCGGCACATTAGACGGCACATTCATCACTCGCTAGATGCCCAATTAAGGGGGATTACACAAAAAACAAAATAAGTTAGTTTTCTTCCAGACCTATAATATTTTTTTTCTGATGTGATTTAAGTATTGACTTGGACTCAGAACATCCATTTTTGTTGATTCTCTATGAAAAATTCTAAAACCAGGAAAATTAAAACTGAGAACGTATTTTGGGAAAATATACAGCATAACATGGGGGGGGGGTGGGAATCACAGCATTTATAAGGTCCCACTTAGAGTGTTTTAATAACCATTATTTTACTAGGTGTATTGACAGAAAACATAGTGCATTACTTTCTCTTTTACACCAAAGACCTGGGGAAGAGAAGAATGTGCTTATTTGAAAAGAAGAAAAAAATGAGTAGCTCTCATAGTAGAAAAGGTTGGAGACCCCTGATTTAGAATGCCTAAGCTTTAATCTATTTATATCGTCAGTATTATCCACAACATGATATTGGGATGGGTCTTTACTAGGACTGTCAAATGGTTAATAACATGAATTTCTATTGTTAATCGCAAATTTGGCCCTAAAGAAAGATTTTCCTATTTGAAGTTTAACACTGCTGCACACACACACACACACATACTGTTAACATGTGTGACTCCCCTATCACTAGTGCTGTCACGATACCAGAATGTTGACTTCGATACCAGGTTTAGTATATCGAAATACTCGATACCATCATGATTCTCGATATCAAAACGATACCAAACGATACCAAAAAAAAGGTATATTAGCCAAAGCCACAGAATGGAATTTGATCCGGACAGATAAACGCAGCTACTGCTCTGTTTTACATAAACATTTTTCAGACAGCCATGTATGTGTTCATGAATTAATTATACAATTATACACTGCTCAAAAAATAAAGGGAACACTTAAACAACACAATGTAACTCCAAGTCAATCACACTTCTGTGAAATCAAACTGTCCACTTGGGAAGCAACACTGATTGACAATAAATTTCACATGCTGTTGTGCAAATGGAATAGACAACAGGTGGAAATTATAGGCATTTAGCAAGACACCCCCAATAAAGGAGTGGTTCTGCAGGTGGGGACCACAGACCACTTCTCAGTTCCTATGCTTCCTGGCTGATGTTTTGGTCACCTTTGAATGTTGGCGGTGCTTTCACTCTAGTGGTAGCATGAGACGGAGTCTACAACCCACACAAGTGACTCAGGTAGTGCAGCTCATCCAGGATGGCACATCAATGCGAGATGTGGCAAGAAGGTTTGCTGTGTCTGTCAGCGTAGTGTCCAGAGCATGGAGGCACTACCAGGAGACAGGCCAGTACATCAGGAGATGTGGAGGAGGCCGTAGGAGGGCAACAACCCAGCAGCAGGACCGCTACCTCCGCCTTTGTGCGAGGAGGAGCAGGAGGAGCACTGCCAGAGCCCTGCAAAATGACCTCCAGCAGGCCACAAATGTGCATGTGTCTGCTCAAACGGTCAGCAACAGACTCCATGAGGGAGGTATGAGGACCCAACGTCCACAGGTGGGGTTTGTGCTTACAGCCCAACACCGTGCAGGACGTTTGGCATTTGCCAGAGAACACCAAGATTGGCAAATTTGCCACTGGCACCCTGTGCTCTTCACAGATGAAAGCAGGTTCACACTGAGCACATGTGACAGACGTGACAGCCTGGAGACGCTGTGGAGAACGTTCTGCTGCCTGCAACATCCTCCAGAATGACCGCTTTGGCGGTGGGTCAGTCATGGTGTGGGGTGGCATTTCTTTGGGGGGCCGCACAGCCCTCCATGTGCTCACCAGAGGTAGCCTGACTGCCATTAGGTACCGAGATGAGATCCTCAGACCGCTTGTGAGACCATATGCTGGTGTGGTTGGCCCTGGGTTCCTCCTAATGCAAGACAATGCTAGACCTCATGTGGCTGGAGTGTGTCAGCAGTTCCTGCAAGAGGAAGGCATTGATGCTATGGACTGGCCCGCACGTTCCCCAGACCTGAATCCAATTGAGCACATCTGGGACATCATGTCTCGCTCCATCCACCAACGCCACGTTGCACCACAGACTGTCCAGGAGTTGGCGGATGCTTTAGTCCAGGTCTAGGAGGAGATCCCTCAGGAGACCATCCGCCACCTCATCAGGAGCATGTCCAGGCATTGTAGGATGTCATACAGGCACGTGGAGGCCACACACACTACTGAGCCTCATTTTGACTTGTTTTAAGGACATTACATCAAAGTTGGATCAGCCTGTAGTGTGGTTTTCCACTTTAATTTTGAGTGTGACTCCAAATCCAGACCTCCATGGGTTGATACATTTGATTTCCATTGATCATTTTTGTGTGATTTTGTTGTCAGCACATTCAACTATGTATAGAAAAAAGTATTTAATAAGAATATTTCATTCATTCAGATCTAGGATGTGTTATTTTAGTGTTCCCTTTATTTTTTTGTGCAGTGTACAATCAATTTGACATTGCTTCAACATAATCTGGATGAACCTAAAGCATCTAGCATTGAAACCATACTGAAAGAAGCTGCTATGCCAAAGAAGTTGATTGCCAAGTTATATCAAGGATTATTAAATCTCTACCTGATAGCTCAGAACCTATAAGGAGAAAATGGGAAACAGATCTGAAGGAAGATATTGATGAGAATGATTGGTCACATATATAGTATGTGAGAGTGTTCATATCTGCTCCTACAACTTTAGACATAAATTATTGCAATTTAAGATAATCCATAGGATTTACTACACTCCTGCCAGGATGCATGTAATGCACCCAGACATGTCATATACTCTGTTGGAGATGCAAAAAAACTAAAAGGAACCGTATTATATATGTTGTGGTCCTATGACAAACTGATGCCATTTTGGGATAATGTCTGTGCCATTATATCATTATGTTGGAATTTATCCATCTCCACTATCACGTTTGTTGTAAAATGTCAATATTGTTTACCAGCATCAAAGAAAGTTTTGTATAGCTATCAATTGAAAAGCATAACACTCACCTTCAATAATGAACTTGAGGGCTTTGTACACTATGTACACTGTTCACTATGTGCACTGAACAAAAAAAGCAACATGACAAAAACTCAAAGATTTTACTGAGTTCATTAGGAAACCAGTCTATTGAAATAAATAAATGAGGCTCGAATCTATGGATTTCCCATGACTGGGAATACAGATACAGTGGCAAGAAAACGTATGTGAACCCTTTGGAATTACCTGGATTTCTGCATCAATTGGTCATCAAATTTGATCTGATCTTCATCTAAGTCACAACAATAGACAAACATAGTGTGCTTAAACTAATAACACACAAAGTATTGTATTTTTCTTGTCTATATTGAATACATAATTTAAACATTCACAGTGTAGGTTGGAAAAAGTATGTGAACCTCTATGCTAACCTTTCCAAAAGCTAATTGGAGTCAGGAGTCAGCTAACCTGGAGTCCAATCAATGACACAAGATTGGAGATGTTGGTTAGAGCTGCCTTGCCCTATAAAAAACACTCACAAATGTGAGTTTGCTATTCACAAGAAGCCTTGCCTGATGTGAACCATGCCTCAAACAAAAGAGATCTCAGAAGACCTAAGATTAAGAAATGTTGACCTGCATAAAGCTGGAAAGGTATCTCTAAAAGCCTTGATGTTCATGAGTCCTTGGTAAGACAAATTGTCTATATATGGAGAAAGTTCAGCACTGTTGCTACTCTCCCTAGGGGTGGCTATCCTGCAAAGGTGACTGCAAGAGCACAGCGCAGAATGCTCAATGAGGTTAAGAAGAATCCTAGAGTGTCAGCTAAAGACTTACAGAAATCTCTGGAACATGCTAACATCTCTGTTGACGAGTCTACGATACGTAAAACACTAAACAAGAATGGTGTTCATGTGAGGACACCATGGAAGAAGCCACTGCTGTCCAAAAAAACCTTGCTGCACGTCTGAAGTTTGCAAAAGTGCACCTGGATGTTCCACAGCACTACTGGCAAAATATTCTGAGGACAGATGAAACTACAGTTTTGTTAGGAATGAACACACAACACTGTATGTGGAGAGAAAAAGGGCATAGCACACCAACATCAACCTCATCCCAACTGTAAAGCATGGTGGAGGGAGCATCATGGTTTGGGGCTGTTTTGTTGCCTCAGGTCCTAGACAGCTTGCTATCATCAACGGAAAAATGATTTCCCAAATTTATCAAGATATTTTGCAGGACAATGTTAGGCTATTTGTCCTCCAACTGAAGTGCAACAGAAGTTGGGTGATGCAACAGGACAATGACCCAAAACACAGAAGTAAATCAACAACAGAATGGCTTCAACAAAAGAAAATTATAGAGTGGCCCAGTCAGAGTCCTCACCTTAGCCCGATTGAGATGCTGTGGCATGACCTCAAGAGAGCAGTTCACACCAGACATCCCAAGAATAATGCTGAACTGAAACATTTTTGTAAAGAGGAATGGTCCAAAATTCCTTCTGACCATTGTGCAGGTCTGATCTGCAACTACAGAAAACATTTGGTTGAGGTTATTGCTGCCAAAGGGTTCACATACTTCTTTCACCCTTCCCTGTGAATGTTTCCACAATGTGTTCAATAAAGACATGAAAGCGTATAATTGTTTGTGTGATATTTGTCTAAGCAGACTGTGTTTGTCTATTGTTGTGACCTAGATGAAGATCAGATCAAATTGTATGACCAATACATGCAGAAATCCAGGTATTTCCAAAGAGTTCACATATTTTTTCAGGCCACTATATGCTTTTTTACCGTCACAAATACTGTGCCTTAAAAAAAAGAAACCAGTCAATATCTGGTGTGACCACCATTTGCCTCATGCAGCGCGACACATCTCCTTCGCATAGAGTTGATCAGGTTGTTGATTGTGGCCTGCGGGAATGTTGTCCCACTATTCTTCAATTGCAAAGAAAAAGCCATATCTCAGACTGGTCAATATAAAGAAAAGATTAAGATTGGGCAAAAGAACACAGAAACTGGAAAGAGATGGCTTTTTCTTTGCAACTCTGCCTAGAAGTCCAGCATCCTGGAGTCGCCTCTTCAAGGATAAAGTTGAAACTGGTGTTTTGCGGGTACTATTTAATGAAGCTGCCAGTTGAGGACTTGTGAGGCATCTGTTTCTCAAACGAGACACTCTAATGTTCTTGTCCTTTAGCTCAGTTGTGCACTGGGGCCTCCCACTCCTCTTTCAATTCTGGTTCGAGACAGTTTGTAGTGTTCTGTAGTGTTTGTAGTGTACGAGATCTTCAGTTTCTTGGCAATTTCTCGCATGGAATAGCCTTCATTTCTCAGAACAAGAATAGACTGACGAGTTTCAGAAGAAAGTCCTTTGTTTCTGGCCATTTTGAGTCTGTATTCGAACCCACAGATGCTGATGCTCCAGATACTCAACTAGTCTAAAGAAGGCCAGTTTTATTGCTTCTTTAATTAGGACAACCTTTTTCAGCTCTGCTAACATAATTGCAAAAGGGTTTTCTAATGATCAATTAGCCTTTTAAAAGGATACACTTGGATTAGCTAACCCAACATGCCATTGGAACACAGGAGTGATGGTTGCTGATAAATGGGCCTCTGTACTCCTATGTAGATATTCCTTTAAAAATCTGCCGTTTCCAGCTACAATAGTCATTTACAACATTAACAATGTATTAACTGTATTTCTGATCAATTTGATGTTATTTTAATGGACAAAAAGTGAGCTTATCTTTCAAAAACAAGGACATTTCTAAGTGACCCCAAACTTTTGAATGGTAGTGTATATGTATTGACATTGTATGAATTTGAAATGTCTGATTATATGCCATGGATAAACAATTTGTTCTGCGCTGTGACAAAGTTCTTACAAACAATCAGTGTAACTCAGGTGTTAACAGGGTCAATATTCATTTTTAATTAACAAAGGGCAAATAATCAATCAGTCGACTTGTCAATGTTGTGCGTACTGGGAGTGGAGTCAGGTGCAGGAGAAGCAGAGAGTTGTGAACAGGCGCACACTTTATTTAGGCAGGAGAAACCAACAGACGGACGGACGCCACTGCGTCAAACCTCCAGCCAATTGTCAAAAGTGAAAAACGCGCACACAGTCACAATAATTATGTACAAACAAATAAACATACCTCGTGAAATAAAACACGGAATAAACACAAAACAATCTCACACAAAGACATGAGGGGGAACAGAGGAATAAATACATGTAGTGTGATTGGGGAATGAAAAACAGGTGTGCAGGGAACAAGACAAAACAAATGGATAAATGAAAAATGGAGCGGAGATGGATAGAAAGCCGGTGACACCAACCGCCGATCGCCGCCCGACCAAGGAGAGGAGCCGACTTCAGCGGAAGTCGTGACACTACACCAGCATAACAGTCATGCTACAGGCAAACAGATAACTCCCAAATGATGGCACTCAATAATGTTCTATACCATTGAACCAATGAAAACAAGCGCGTTTGAGCTAGGGAATGGTGAAGCAAGCATCGAAGCCCTGAGCCCGAGGTGGAGGATTGGCTTCATATCCACAGTTAATAGGATTCAGGAACAGTCAATGGATGTTGATTAGTCCAACAGTCAATGGATGTTCTCGTGTTGGGAGATAAGGTCTGCATCCCAAATTGCATTCTATTCCAAGTATAGTGCACTACTTTTGGACACAGTCCTATGGACTCGGGTCAAATGTAGTGCACTATAAAGGGAATAGGGTACCATTTGGGACTCAACCAAAGAGAATATCATCAGCCCCTCTACTGTGTATCCCTCCTTCATGCAGAAACGTCCCTGTGAAATGTTAAGGTTAATTTAGAGATCATTTGATTTGCTCATTTAGTTCAGGACGACACGTACAGTATCCAATACCTAAACTGATAGGTAACGACACACTTCCCTAGCTCACTGGTTATTCACACGGATTTTGTCATTTTAAGTGATTTATACCTAACTGTGTTTGGTTTCTTGCAGATACAATGTGGACTCCAGAAGTTCAAATATTTCAAAATTTGTAAGTGTCTCCCCCTCACAGTATAAAACACGCTGTTAATGTTGTGTTGTCAATTATGCCATCGTGACTCAATACTGACAGTACAGAGGAAGGATAATTATCAGAAGGAAGCTTGTTGTCTTTGTATGAATACAATAGTCTACAATATTATATTCTAGATTTGACCTCTGTGTTCTATTGCCTTTCTGCTCAACAAAATACTGGAGCGCAGAAGGTTAGTATTGATGCAAATAGTAAATACATTTACAGCTGCAATGTCAGTCATTATGGCATGTTTTGTATCGTCTCCTTATTTGCATTTAGAGACAGCCATTCATGATGTGAGATTGGTGTGTTTTTGTTGTAATTCTGCTGTCACTTGTCCAATATCTGTGATTTTTTTGTTCCAATCAACCATAGTATCAACCGTAGTATCATTAAGCCATCCCATTATATCAAATGCTCAGCTAAAGCACTTTGAGAGACGACTTCAAAGCCAAAGCTATCGTAGGCTAGTTGCTTTTTGAAATAGCATAATGTAGTGTATCAGAGAGCGAACTCACACACAGAGCTCTGTTGTTGTTCTTGTGCCGGTGTTTTTATGTGCCTTGCCATGTCTGTGCTTCTCAATGTCCTCATCTGCTTCTCTGTGTTGTGTGGACAGATGGAACACCAGCTTGAAATGTTAGCTTGGTAAAAAAAAAAAACTTTGGACAATGAGATGTATCGGGTTTATAAGATACACCTGCTAGATTGGATTATTTGAACCTTTCTGATAACACACTGTATGCCCATGTTTAATTGTTGAGTTTTCAGTGTCACAATAGTTTGCAATGTCTTCAGCCACTTTGTATATGATATGTACTCATATACTGTATTCGACTGTATTTTAGTCAATGCCACTCCAACATTGCTCGTTCTAGTATTTCTATATTTCTTAATTCCATTATGTTACTTTTAGATTGGTGTGTATTGTTGTGAATTGTTAGTTACTTCTACACTGTTGGAGCTAGGAACACAAGTATTTCGTAAACACCCGCAATAACATCTGCTAAATATGTGTACGGGACCAATAACATTTTATTTTATTTGTATCACTTAGCTTTCAACCTGGCATGTAGGATGTATGATAAAGCATTGTATGTACTGTACTGTGAACTGCCTGGCTGTTAGACGTGTCAAATGACTAACCCCAGGCTCTCTGCACTAGGACTTCCTTGGTCAGACCTTCTGCACTCTGGGGGAGATCATTGGCTCCACGGGCGGACGGCTGGAGAAGAGCCTCTCGTAAGTCTTTTATTTCATTTATTTAACTTGGCAAGTCAGTTAAAAATAAAATGTTATTTACAATGACGGCCTACCAAAATGCGAAATGCCTTCTGTGGGGACGAAGGCGGGGATTTAATAATAATAATAAAAATATAGGACAAAACACACATCACGACAAGATAGACACCACAACACTACATAAAGAGAGACCTAAGACAACAACATAGCATGGCAGCAAGACATGACAATACAGAATGGTAGCAACTTAATATGACAACAACATGGTAGCAACACTATATGGCAGAAGCCCAACATGATAGCAGCACAAAACATGGCACAAACATTACTTGGCTCAGACAACAGCACAAAGGGCAAGAAGGTAGAGACAACAATACATCCCGCGAAGCAGCCACCACTGTCAGTACGAGTGTCCATGACTGAGTCTAAAACTGAAAAGATAAAACAGTCCAGTTTGAATGTTTTTAGCAGCTCGTTTCAATCGCTAGCTGCATCGAACTGAAAAGAGGAGTGTGTGTGTTTAGCGTATCTTAAACAGAATGTGACTGGCAGAACGGGTGTTGTATGTGTAGGATGAGGGCTGCAGTAGGTTTCTCAGATAGGGGAGAGTGATGCCTAAGAGGGTTTTATAAATAAGCATCAACCAGGGTCTTGCGACGGGTATATAGAGATGGCCAGTTTACAGAGGAGTATAGAGTGCAGTGTTGTATCCTATAAGGAGCATTGGTGACAAATCGGATGGCAGAATGGTAATGGCACCCTTACTTGCCGATATATAAATTACATCTCCATAATTTAGCATGGGCAGGATGGTCATCTGAGTCAGGGTTAGTTTGGCAGCTGGGGTGAAAGAGGAGCAATTACGATAGAGGGAACCAAGTCTAGATTTAACCTTAGCCTGCAGCTTTGATAAGTGCTGAGAGAAAGACGGTGTACCATATCTCCATACTCCCAAGTACTTTTATGAGGTGACAACTTCAAGCTCTAAACCTTCAGAGGTAGTAATCACACCTTTGGGGAGAGGGGTAATTCTTCTTACCAAACCACATGACCTTTGTTTTGGAGGTGTTCATAACAAGGTTAAGGGTAGAGAAAGCTTGTTGGACACGAAGAAAGCTTTGTTGTAGAGTGTTTAACACAATATCCGGTTAGGGGCCAGCTGAGTATAAGACTGTATCATCTCCATATAAATGGATGAGAGAGCTTCCTACTGCCTGAGTTATGTTCTTGATGTAAATTGAGAAGAGCGTGGGACCTAGGATCGAGCCTTGGTGTACTCCCTTGGTGACAGGCAGTGGCTGAGACAGCAGATGGTCTATTGGAGACACCAATACTCATTAGCCGGCCCACAAGAATGGAATGGTTTACCGTATCAAAAGCTTTGGCCGAGTCAATAAAAATAGCAGCACAACATTGCTTAAAATCAAGGGAAATGGCACTCTCTCTCCCACTATCCATGGAACCACTACAGTCCTAATGAAGTGAGAACTGGCCATACCTCTCTTTGGCTGGATGTCATGGCCCATGTGATTGGCAAATGTTGGTTCGGTCTTGAGGGAGGGACTATCTGTCTGTTGATTGGAAATGGAGCACAGCACTGTAGGTGAGCTGTAAACGTTGAGAATGTATTATGGTATAATCCGGTGGCAATATTCCATATTCTATAGCCTCAGAAAGAAACTAGTGAAAAAGCATTGATTGCCAAAGCACCTCTGGTGCACAACATAGTAACATCTTGTAATCAACTTCTTGAAAGGGTAATTTTGTGCAGAAATTATATTGTGAAGCATCATTTTCCCCCCCTACCGATTTCAGAAATCGACAATAAGGTGTTGTTTGTGGAGTGTGCATGTATGTTATGAGTTCGCCAGCTGGAAAAAATGGTCATTGCAGAATAGGAGATGAATTGTTGAGCTCTATTTTATCTCAGACTGAGTATACTTAGCTTTTTGTCTGTTTGTTCGTGTAGGTATGTATGTTCTTATTTTGGGGGCATAAGGAGCGACAACATTTGTAAATACAAATCATGTTTTATTCATCAGGAACAGACTCCTAAAACAGAGGCCAATCATTGACTTTACACATGACCATGGGAGCCAATGTTCTCGATTACCATAAATGATCCCGTTGGACATCTTCATCCATTTCTCTATTTATACGTTTTCAGGCTTATCGTCCCCATGCAGCCAGCACAGTGTATCTCCCAGTTCAAATGACATAGCCTTGGCAGAGCTGAGCTGAGAGAGAGAGAGAGAGAGAGAGAGAGAGAGAGAGAGAGAGAGAGAGAGAGAGAGAGAGAGAGAGAGAGAGAGAGAGAGAGAGAGAGAGAGAGAGAGAGAGAGAGAGAGAGAGAGAGAGAGAGAGAGAGAGAGAGAGAGAGAGAGAGAGAGAGAGAGAGAGAGAGATGTATAGCCTTTGGAGGATGCCACTGGGTTTGGGCCTGCTGCACTTTCTCTATTGGCGAGATAAAAATGTGCTCTGCCTTCTTGGCGTTACCAGAGTGAAGCGTTACCTTCCCCTGTGCCTGTGCACACACACTTACACACAAGCGCACATGCATGCACGCAGGCACAAACACACTCACCAATGGTCCTGCTCACATACCGCCACATTCTGAAAAGTAAAGCATGCAAGTTGCATCCTCCATCACAAACTAAAAGTCTTGTTCAAACAGAAATTATTTGCACGACATGAGAATCCTTTAGAAAAGCCTTAAAAAACGCTTCACCCTGAAGAAAAGCCTTGCGTTCCACAATAAAAAACGTCGCCATTCAGCCTGTCTGGTTGGTCACTCAAAAGACAACTATTTAAAACCGACAATGGATGAAGCTACAAAGATGCCGAGAGCAGCGAAGGAAAAGGATGTGGGTTTTGTTCCAAAATGTGCCATTCTCCCTCCTTGACTCCCCGGCATTTAGAAGGCCACATTCCTGGGGGACATGTAGCAAGCTGTGACAGAGAGAGGGGGACGGGTACAGAAGAACCAACAGCAGACAGAGCCTGCCATCCCAGAGGGCATCTGCAATGACAAAGCCAGGAGACAACTCCTCTACGTGTTTAATGTGTTTCACATGGCTGTCAAAACAACCCCAGAAACACATCCTACCTGCAACATTTACTTGGAGTTAACTCTGCAAATAGTACTGCTGGGTGGTCTGAAAAGTCATAGTCAATTGATCAATAATATAAAAATACACTTAGCAAAAAATGGTATCTTTAATTTACAGTCTGTAGAAACCATGAGAATAGAAAAGTTCAGAACTTGTGAAACAATAATAGCACAGTTGAAAAATATCTGGCAAATAGAAATCAAAACGGGATGGTATTCAGTGATAGATTGGAGGGGTTGATGGGAGCTGAAGGGTGGGACTAAAAATAACAAGAAGATAACTAATGCATAATATACTGTGTCTATAAAATGTACAGTGCATTAGAAAAGTATTCAGACCTTTTCCCCATTTTGTTACATTACAGCCTTATTCTGAAATTGATTAAATAAAAACATATATCAATCTACACACGTTATTGTAATGATAAAGTGAAAACAGGTTTTTAGAAATGTTTGCAAATGTATTAAAAATTTTAAAAAACAGATACCTCATTTACATAATAATTCAGACCCTTTAATATGAGACTCAAAATTGAGCTCAGGTGCATCCTGTTTCCATTGATCACCCTTGAGATGTTTCTACAACTTGATTGGAGTCCACCTGTGGTAAATTCAATTGATTTGACATGATGTGGAAAGGCACACACCTGCCTATTAAGTTCCCACAGTTGATATCAGAGCAAAAACCAAGCCATGAGGTTATAGGTGTCACGCCTTGGTCTTAGTATTTTGTGTTTTAGTTAATTAGTTGGTCAGGCCAGGGTGTGACATGGGTTTATGTTATTGTGTTGTCGTATTGGGGTTTTTGTAGGCATTGGGATTGTGGTTGATTAGGGGTGTGTTTAGTTTAGGTTTGGCTGCCTGAGGCGGTTCTCAATCAGAGTCAGGTGATTCTTGTTGTCTCTGAAAGGGAACCGTATTTAGGTAGCCTGGGCTTCACTGTGTATTTCGTGGGTGATTGTTCCTGTCTCTGTGTAGTTTCACCAGATAGGCTGTAATTAGGTTTCACGTTCCGTTTTGTTGTTATTTATTTATATCAGTTATTTCATGTACCGGCGATTCATTCATTAAAAACATGAGTAACCAACACGCTGCATTTCGGTCTGACTCTCTTTCAACAAACAAAGAACTAGTAGAGCTCCGAGACAGGGTTGTGTCAAAGCACAGATCTGGAGAAGGGTACCAAAACGTTTCTGCAGCATTGAAGGGACCCGAGAACACAGTGGCCTCCATCATTCTTAAATGGAAGAAGTTTGGAACCACCAAGATTCTTCCTAGAGCTCGCCGTCAGGGCAAACTGAGCAATCGGGGGAGAAGGACCTTGGTCTGGGAGGTGACCAAGAACCTGATGGTCACTCTGACAGAGCTCCAGAGTTCCTCTGTGGAGATAGGAGAACCATCAAGAAGGACAACTATCTCTGCAGCACTCCACCAATCAGGCCTTTATGGTAGAGTGACTAGACGGAAGCCACTCCTCAGTAAAAGGTACATGACAGTCCGCTGAAGGACTCTCACACCATGAGAAACAAAATTCTCTGCTCTGATCATATCAAGATTGAACACTTTGGCCTGAATGCCAAGTGTCATGTCTGGAAGAAATCAGGCACTGCCCATCACCTGGTCAATACCATCCCTACGATGAAGCATGGTGCTGGCAGCTTCATGCTGTGGGGATGTTTTCATTGGCAGTGACTGGGAGACTAGTCAGGATCAAAGGAAAAATGAACAGAGCAAAGTACAGAGAGATCCTTGACAAAAACCTGCTCCAGGGTGCTCAGGACCTCAGACTAAGGCAAAGGTTCACCTTCCAATCGGACAACGACCCTAAGCACACAGCCAAGATAATGTGGGTGTGGCTTCGGGACAAGTCATTGAGTGGCCCAGCCAGAGTCTGGACTTGAACCCAAACGAAAACCTCTGGAAATACCTGAAAATAGCTGTGCAGCAATGCACCCCATCAAACCTGACAGAGTTTGAGAGGATCTGCAGAGAAGAATGTGAGAAATTTCCAAATACAGGTGCGCCAAGCTTGTAGCGTCATACCCAAGAAGACTCTAGGCTGTAATCGCTGCCAAAGGTGCTTCAACAAAGTACTGAGTAAAGTGTCTGAATACTTATGCAAATGTCATATTTCAGTTGGTTTATTTTAATACATTTGCAAAGAATTTCTGAAAAAGTAATTATCTTTGTCATTATGGGGTATTGTGAGTAGATTGATTAAGAAAAAACACACTCACACATTTTAGAATAAGGCTGAAAAGTAACAAAATGTGGAAAAGTCAAGAAGTCTGAATTCTTTCAGAATGCACTATATAGTATGTATAAGCTGGAAGTAGAAGCCTAAGTGTTGTTGTCTGTTTGGGGAGGGGTGGTAGGGTTAGGGGAAAATAATAAAGGAAAATATATTTTAAAAATATATATATGTATGGCTGGATTGGAAATGATGCAGAATATTAGATTGATAGAAGCCAAAATCTACTTGCAATATTAAAGCTGATCCACCTACTATAAAAAAAACACACATCCCCCCAGCATTGCCTTTATTCCACACACACCCCCTAGAGTGAGAGGCGGAGGAGAGCCAATCCGAAATGCCTGGCAATGGCCTCTGCGCGGCGGTGGGCGTCTTTTTGTAGGTCACTGTTTTGAGAATGGGGTATCATGCTGTGGAGGAAGAAGCACTTCTCTACCACTTACCTGTTGGTTTCTATGGTAACTGAGAAGGACTGTAAGTTCTCCCATAGTGTAAAAGCAGGATTGGGCGAATACACTTAATTTTCCCCTTTTAGAAGATCAGATATGTGCTCTACGTGTCATTGCATGCTGGTCGTAATTTTATCTGTAAGATTTGGTGTGGAGAGCATACCCCATGCTTCTACAATTTCACTCCTGCTGCGAGTTTGCATCCACACACTCACTCACACACACACACTCACAATCATGGAGGTGCAGTCCTGGCAACTGTAATTAAGGGTTTTCTGTGTATTATTAGTTACACACTTTACACTGCCCCATACACCAAGTTGGGAAACAACTATTTGCGTACATGATATAGATGTACATACAGTGTAATTGCATATCTATGTAGATTAGCCTTGTGATGTTACGACTGTTACATTTTCATAATGAGGTTGTGATATGGAGATCAACCACAGTGACTTTTATCTACTATAAATAGGATAGTAATTGCACACAAAATTCATGTGGATATACTGTAAGTTAGCAGTGTGTTATGAACAAATAATAGGTTAACTATAATGCAATTAATAGATAGTGATGCATAATATTTTCTCTCTGCTATAAGGTTAATAAAGCATCTACTTTAATATAGTGTTACTTAAACATAGTGTTACTATATTGAATATCCCATGCAATTCACTTGTGATAAAACTAAATGAGAGAGACTCCAGCTTCATTTAGTTTCTACAAACCGGAGCAAAAGTCCTTTCCAATGTGCTGTCGGAGAGACAAATTAAAAAGTCAAACCTCATAGAAGATTCAGTGTTTATAGATAGAGGACATAGAAAATACACCCCCAGTCCATTATCAAAGCAACAAGCTACCGCCACAAGAGTAGATGGAGATATGTGAGGTGGAATCATAGCTAAATAAGCTGTCACAGGTGATGTATTGTTCATTTTATAAATGTATAGGGCACATATTGTGAAATTACACTTTGGGATTTCTCTTGCAGACATCAGTCAATCAAATCACACGTAATATGACAGGTTGTGTATAGATGCACATTTCGGTAAATGCTCTGCTGTCCTTTCAGCTCAATGTCAAATCTCCCACATGGTCAGACCTCTTGAGGATCCCATTTCGATGCTGTCAAAAGTGTGAAACGATACACGATCAAGGTTCACATGATAAATGTTTTGGGATCCCTGGCAGGCAGGCAGTGTGCAACTGAACAACCTGCCATATGTTCCCTCTAGCTACCTCTGCTGTGACATTACCAATTTCTGCCTAAGCTACTTTTCCTCAAGTCTTCTTGTGTTTCTTAGGCAGTCATGAGCCGTTGGCAAGACTTGGGTGTCTTCCTGCTCTTGTGCTCTTGTTAAATCTATTTTAGTTCATCGGCTTTACATGTATTCATGAAACAACAATGCATTATTTTGGATCCATAGCTACAGGGAGTGGAGTTTATGGGTGACTGTAGTTTGTGTGTGCCTCTTGGAGGCAGCTCAGAGGCTCCCTAGGAGAGCAGTGGGTCTCCAGATGTGAGGGGATGGGGGGTAGGAAGTGTGGAAGGAATGGGGGATATTGAATGTGTGGGGGGTGTTGGATGTGTGGAGGGGATGGGATGGGAGGTATCGGATGATAAGGGAAGTGTAATTCTCTAGCAGATTATATTAGTTACTGGGAGGACACCACCTGTCTGTCTCACACACAAATGTGCAGACAGTTTATGATGTCTACAGCACAACTTTGAGTGGCTACTTTGGCTACAGCTCATCATTGGTTAATTTCTTTGGTCATTTTTGGGGATTTTATTTTCAACATTTAAGTGGCAGACTTTTCAGGACACTAAGTCTGAATCTAAATGTCTAAATCCAGACAGTACAATAGCACTAGGTAAAGATGGTTTTGACTTTTGTCATAAATAATTCCCCAGCTGTCAATGTATCGCGTACATGGAAGGTAAGGAACTATGTTCTCCCAAAGTGCATCACAAGACGGCCCACTGTCTCCATGTCAGACACAGAATGTAGGAACCATCCTTTTTCTTTTCTCTGCCTGGCCAACTGAATCTTTGTCTCATGAAGTTGTTCCAGTATTCTGGTTTATCCCACCTCTGGCTCAACCCATCTGAATCTGGGCCATGGTCCTGAAATATTGAGGACTGTTGGCGCTAGCCGAGCTGACACATCCTGAATGTTGTATTCGACCCCTTTGGGTAAGGCCAGCTGCAAAGATGGAACAAGGCAGCCAAATACATGCATAATGAACTAGGTTTTCTTTCTTCTTTTAATGGCTCCATTCTTATGTGTCCACATCTGTTTGTCATTCTCTAGTTCTTGTGGACTGCAATTCAAAATACATAGGGCTTTGTTTCGCCATAATGCCCTTACTATACTATACTATAAGTGCATTGTTATTACAAATACATGTTTTTGACTTTGATCTGCACGGTATACACAATACGTGTTAATAGAAATGCAGCTCTGAAGTACACTACATGACCAAAAGTATGTAGACACCTGATTGTCAAACATCTCATTCCAAAATCATGGGCATTAATATGGAGTTGGTCCCCCTTAGCTGCAATAACAGCCTCCACTCTTCTGGGAAGGCAATGTTGGAACATTGCTGTGGGGATTTGCTTCCATTCAGCCACCAGAGCATTGGTGAGGAAGGGCAGTCGCAGTCAGCATTCCAATTCATCCCAAAAGTGGTCAAAGGGGTTGAGGTCAGGGGCTCTGTGCAGACTAGTCAAATTCTTCCAAACCGATCTTGACAAACCATTTCTGTATGGACCTCGCTTTGTGCAAATGGGAACTGTTGCAAGTAGCGTTAAGATTTCGTTAAGATTTCCCTTCACTGGAACAGTTCGGCAGGTAGCATGGATTCGGGCAGGTAGCTTTCCATTCTCCTGCCGACCGCCAAAGCCAGATTTGTCCCTCGGATTGACAGATGATGAAGTGTGATTAATCACTCAAGACAATGCATTTCCACTGCTTCAGAGTCCAATGACGGCGAGCTTTACACCACTCCAGCCGATACTTGGCATTGTGCATGGTGAGCTTAGGCTTATGTGCGGCTGCTCAGCCATGGAAACCCATTTTATGAAGCTCCCGACAAATATTTATTGTGCTGATGTTGCTTCCAGAGACAGTTTGGAACACGGTAGTGAGTGTTGCAACCGAGAACAGACCATTTTTACGCGCTACGCGCTTCAGCACTCGGCGGTCCGGTTCTGTGAGCTTGTGTGGCCTACCACTTCATGGCTGAGCCATTGTTTCTCCTAGACATTTCCACTTCACAATAACAGCACTTACAGTTAACTTGGGCAGCTGACTTGTTGGAAAGACACTGAGCTCTTCAGTAAGGCCATTCTACTGCCAATGTTTGTCTATGGAGTTTGCATAGCTGTGTGCTTGATTTTATACACCTGTCCGCAGCGAATGTGGCTGAAATAGCCAAATCCACTAATTTGAAAGGGGTGTCCACATACTTTTGTATATATAGTGTAGAAATCTCTGGACTCTTCAGCTCACCTGTCGCTACTCTTGCGATCCCATTTGCTGCAGACAAGGGAGGGGAGTGACGGGGAGTAGATTCTCTCCAAGGTCTAATCACATTGAGACATGGTGTGTAACGACGTTCTTCGTTTGTCGAAAGAGAGTCGGACCGAAATGCAGCGTGTTGGTTACTCATGTTCTTTAATGGAACAAATGACGATACACGAAATAACATATAAATACAAAAAACAACAAACGGAACGTGAAAAACCTATACAGCCTGTCTGGTGAACACTAACACAGAGACAGGAACAATCACCCACAAAATACAAAGTGAAACCCAGGCTACCTAAATACGGTTCCCAATCAGAGACAACGAGAATCACCTGACTCTGATTGAGAACCGCCTCAGGCAGCCAAACCTATGCAACACACACCCCTAATCAGCCACAATCCCAATAACTAAAAAACCCCACTAAGAAATACAACAAACAATAAACCCATGTCACACCCTGGCCTGACCAACTAATTAACTAAAACACAAAATACTAAGACCTAGGCGTGACAGAACCCCCCTAAGGTGCGGACTCCCGAACGCACATCAAAACCATAGGGAGGGTCCGGGTGGGCGTCTGTCCATGGTGGCGGTTCCGGCTCGGGATGTGGACCCCACTCCATAAATGTCATAGTTCCTCCCCTTCGCGTCCTGGGATGATCCACCCTCGCCGCCGACCATGGCCGAATAGTCCTCACCCAGAACCCCACTGAACTGAGGAGCAGCTCGTGGCTGAGGGGCAGCTCGGGACTGAGGGACAGCTCGGTACTAAGGGGCAGCTCGGGACTGAGGGGCAGCTCGGGACTGAGGGGCAGCCCAGTACTGAGATGAAGCCCAGTTCTGAGAGGAAGCCCAGTACTGAGAGGAAGCCCAGTACTGAGATGAAGCCCAGCCAGGCAGTTGAATCCAGCAGATCCTGGCTGACTGGCGGATCTGGAAGAGTCTGGTTGACTAGCAGATCTGGAAGAGTCTGGTTGACTGGCAGATCTGGAAGAGTCTGGCTGAATAGCAGATCTGGAAGAGTCTGGCTGACTGGCAGATCTGGAAGAGTCTGGCTGACTGGCAGATCTGGAAGTCTGGCTGAATAGCAGATCTGGAAGAGTCTGGCTGACTGTCAGATCTGGAAGAGTCTGGCTGACTGGCAGATCTGGAAGAGTCTGGCTGACTGGCAGATCTGGAAGAGTCTGGCTGACTGGCAGATCTGGAAGAGTCTGGCTGACTGGCAGATCTGGAAGAGTCTGGCTGACTGGCAGATCTGGAAGAGTCTGGCTGAATAGCAGATCTGGAAGAGTCTGGCTGACTGGCAGATCTGGAAGAGTCTGGCTGACTGGCAGATCTGGAAGAGTCTGGCTGACTGGCAGATCTGGAAGAGTCTGGGTGACTGGCAGATCTGGAAGAGTCTGGCTGACTGGCAGATCTGGAAGAGTCTGGCTGTCTGGCAGATCTGGAAGTCTGATTGACTGGCAGATCTGGAAGAGTCTGGCTGACTGGCAGATCTGGAAGAGTCTGGCTGACTGGCAGATCTGGAAGAGTCTGGCAGACTGACGGCTCTGGCTGCTTCATGCTGACTGACGGCTCTGGCTGCTCCATGCTGACTGGCGGCTCTGGCTGCTCCATGCTGACTGGCGGCTCTGGCTGCTCCATGCAGATTGACAGCTCTGGCGGCTTCTTGCAGACTGACAGCTCTGACTGTTCCATGCAGACTAACAGCTTTGGCAGCTCCTTGCCGACTGGCAGCTCCTTGCAGACTTGGCAGCTCCTTGCAGACTGGCAGCTCCTTGCAGACTGGCAGCTCCTTGCAGACTGGCAACTCCATGCAGACTGGCAACTCCATGCAGACTGGCACTCCATGCAGACTGGCAACTCCATGCAGACTGACAACTCTGGCTGCTCCAAGCAGACTGACAGCTCTGGCTGCCCCATGCAGACTGGCAGCTCTAGCTGCTCCATGCAGACTGGCAACTCTGGCTGCTCCATGCAGACTGGCAGCTCTAGCTGCTCCATGCAGACTGCCAGCTCTGGCTGCTCCATGCAGACAGGCAGCTCTAGCTGCTCCGAACAGGCAGGAGGCTCCGGCAGCGCTGTAGAGGTGGAAGGCTCTAGAAACGCTGAACAGGCGGGAGACTCCGACAGCGCAGGAGAGGGAGAAAGCGCTGGCTGCGCTGAACAGGCGAGGCGCACTGAAGGCCTGGTGCGTGGTACTGGAACTGGTGGTACTGGATCGAGGACACGCACAGGAAGCCTGGTGCGGGGAGCTACCATCGGAGGACTGGTGTGTGAAGGTGGCACAGGATGGACTGGACCGTGAAGGTGTACTGGAGAGCCTGAGAGCAGGACTGGCACAGGACGTGCAAGGCTAGGTAGGTACACAGGAGGCCTAGTGCGTGAGGCTGGCACATTTTTCACCAGCCGACTAACACGCACCTCAGGACTAGTATGGAGCGCTGACCCAGGTGCCATTAAATCCCAGACACGCTCCGTCGGACGAATCTTATACCTAAAGCACCAAACTAGCAACTCCCTCATTACTCTCTCCTCCAATTTCCCCATTAACTCCTTCACAGTCTCTGCTTCGCTCACCTCCAACACCGGTTCTGGTCTCCTCCTTGGCTCCTCACGATAAACAGGGAGAGTTGGCTCAGGTCTGTCTCCTGACTCAGCCACTCTCCCTCTGAGACCCCCCCAAGACATTTTTGGGGCTGATTTTCTGGTTTCGCTCTGCGCCGCCGTGTCACTCTTTGCGACTCCATTATCCTATAGCCCTCTTCGCACTGCTCCAGCGAATCCCAGGCTGGCTCCAGCACTCTCTCTGGGTCGGCCGCCCACCTGTCTATTTCTTCCCACGTCGTATACTCCAATCCTCTGCTGTCCATAACGTCCTCCCTTCGCTGTTCCAGCTGCCTGTTAACACGCTGCTCGGTCCGTGTGTGGTGGGTGATTCTGTAACGACGTTCTTCGTTTGTCGAAAGAGAGTCGGACCGAAATGCAGCGTGTTGGTTACTCATGTTCTTTAATGGAACAAATGACGATACACAAAATAACATATAAATACAAAAAACAACAAACGGAACGTGAAAAACCTATACAGCCTGTCTGGTGAACACTAACACAGAGACAGGAACAATCACCCACAAAATACAAAGTGAAACCCAGGCTACCTAAATACGGTTCCCAATCAGAGACAACGAGAATCACCTGACTGATTGAGAACCGCCTCAGGCAGCCAAACCTATGCAACACACATCCCTAATCAGCCACAATCCCAATAACTAAAAAACCCCACTAAGAAATACAACAAACAATAAACCCATGTCACACCCTGGCCTGACCAACTAATTAACTAAAACACAAAATACTAAGACCAAGGCGTGACATGGTGGGCCTCTAGCTAACAGGATTTCTGCCCTAGTGCTCAAGTTGTCTGCTAAAGGGCCTCGATGGATGTTTCTATGACATAATTAGACGACGTGTCCTGATTGCTGCTGATACTGTGACTTCAGTTTCCAAGGAAACATACAGTGATTTGTTATTTTCTCTCCGTGTCCAGAACATCATCGTATATTACCTCAGGATGATGAAGACGGAAACTCTGTTTTCCACTTCATTTTCCATTTCCTCCCCAATTTACTGTGATTTCTCACAATGTGTGCTATAACTAGGGTTACAAAAGGGAGGGTATATTACTGGAAACTTTCAAAGTTTGCCAGTAAACTACCAGAATTTTGGTAACTTTCAGGTTTATATGGAAATGTATAAGATGACATTAGTGACCTTTTGGGGTACTTCAGATTATCACAGGTCTCTAATTAACTCTGGCCCTCTGTGTGGCCTTATCACATGTACAAATATGAAATAATTAAATTACATGATTTTTAAATAAAACATTGAATATCAAAACCATAAAACATTATCCTAAATATTAACTATCAACTTAGTGAATACAATTGGTGTTTAATATGAGGATTTCAACATGAAATATCTTGTATACTTTTATTTATTTTTTATTTATTTAACTATGTCAATATATATTTGTTGTCAATGTTTTGGCATCAAACTGGTAGCAGTTGTTAAAAAAAAGTCAATAGTTGCAGAGTTAAAACAAATAATGTCATTGTTTATTAGATGTTGTATTTCTTTGTATTAATTACACTATTTTCTCTTGAAGGTCTATCCACTAGAACCTCATGGACAATATGGATACGGATATAAAAATGTATACTATATATGAATACATTTTGTAAAATTTATCATAGATTGCCATAGATTGTGTATTAATTACCAAAATTACAAATGATTACATTCATTTTGGTAAATTACCGATAGCTTTGCAACCTTAGATATAACACCTTACAGTAGAAACAGAGGGTTGCATAATGAGGGATGCCCAATCGCAGTCAGACTTGCACAATGTGGTACATTGCAAGACTATTACCTCTGTAACTCAGTGAGCACGCTATGACCATTGAACATGATTTGATTGGACAGCTCTGTTATGCAGGAAATACCAATCGGAAAATGTGTGTCAAGGTGGAAGATTGAGACATAGTGGATACCTGGATAGGTGATCCATCAGCACCCTGTACCACTGTGAGACAAGGCCTCTGCTCAGTGTAGGTGATAAGGTGATGTGCTAGGAGGTCGCCCCTGTCAGAGAGAGTGACGTGCTGGATGTGGTGAGAGGATGAGCTGCACCACTGGAGAATCTCAATTGCATTTCCTTGATTCCTCACATCCTTCTCAAGGTCCCTCCCCTCTGACCTTCTCATCGGTTTTGATAAAGAAGCAAGGAGAGAGGACGCAAGAAATCAGAGTGATGCAATTGAGATTCTCCCCAGGAGTTCACTCTACTAATGACTGGATGAGGGGAGTGGAGCGAGCTATAGCTGGCCCAGAGTTACCCAGATTTACCCGCTGCACAGTAATTGACCAGCTTGCAGGTTTGACCTTGCAAGCCCCTTACTGTCACACAGCCTCTTGCTCACCCTCTCTCGCACTTCTTTGGCTTGTCTGCTCTGGCTTTCTCTACCCTCGCTCTCGCTCGCTATCCTTTCAGTTCTTTGAATCGTGCCTTAATTGGAATAAATTGAATCGACAAAGTGAAAGTAAGTTTAAATGAAGTAAAAACAGAAGCTTTAACCTTGATTGTGATGGCAACTGCATTAAAGCAGAACAAGAAAATAAAGATGGCTGTGTGAACGTGCTATGCAGTATGTGTTGCATGGTTAATGAATTCTGACTCAATATTCCGAGGAAGAGCGGGACTGTGACTATATGACTATGTATCATTTTGTCATTAGTATTAAAAGATATCTCACTCTCTCTCTCTCTCTCTCTCTCTCTCTCTCTCTCTCTCTCTCTCTCTCTCTGTCACTCTCCCTCTCCCCCTCTCTCTTCCATCATTTTCTATTTTTCTCTTTCACAGTGGGATTCCTGGGAAGAAGTTGGGGGCCATTATCTTTGCTGCGGAGGAGCTCAGTAACTGTAGGGTCAGTACCTGACAAGTCACCTTTTCCCCTCTGAGGCCACGAAAGTCAGCTTTTGTTTCAGCCGTTGTTGTGCCAAGGCAGCAGCTACTCTTCCTGTGGTCCAGCAACATTAAGGCAGTTACAGTATATACAATTTAAAATATTATATGATACTGCATTTCACAACACATGTGTGCCCTCAGACCACTACTCTAGTATCACATATCTACAATACAAAATTCCTGTGTACCTGTGTGTAGAGTGCGTGTCTTATCATGTGTATGTGTGTCTGTGTCTGTGTCTCTTCACAGTCCACGCTGTTCCATAAGTTATATTTGTATCAGTTTTTTAAAATCTGATTCTACTGCTTGCATCAGTTACCTGATGTGGAATAGAGTACCATGTAGCCATGGCTCTACGTAGTACTGTGCATCTCCCATAGTCTGTTCTTGACTTGGGGATTGTGAAGAGACCTTTGGTATGTCTTGTGGGGTATGCATGGGTGTCCAAGCTGTGTGCTAGTAGTTTAAACAGACACCTCAGTGCATTCAGCATGTCAACACTTCTTACAAAAACAAGACTGGGAGAGAAAGGAGAGGGAGAGTTAATCTTTATGTTTGTTTACCCCAGAAATAACTGAGGGTTTTTCTCAGAGAGCGAGCGAGAGAGAGAGACACTGCTTAGAAATTCAGATGAGCGCGGGCGGAGCTCGCCACTCTGTCACTTAGGAACTGGCTGCTAAGAGATTTCCCATGATGCCCCTCTCCTGCTATCAGCCACCTCTGAGTCTGCCCCTGCGTTGCACTGCGCTGGAGAAGACGAGCTCATTACAGCGGCTCCATGCGTGATGCTTCAGTCCCGGGGCGTCTCCACGGGGAACTGTCCTACTAGTACTTCTACCCAAAACAGAGCAGCGGACCAACCAACAGATGCACAACCACTGACAGACCATAAACAGCCATACATATTGTTAAACCATCAGACTGAATAATAGCTTCCATGTGATGAATTCTGTACGGTGTTATTTTTTAATTTCCTCTCGTGGTAAAAGGGTTTGGCTCGAAGTCACTATTAAAGCTAAACATGTTTTCTGTGGTTATTATGCTGTACGGATATCTTCACATGTTGGAGCGCCTCTTAATTAGTTGGGCTGTAGAGCTTCTGTCCAGAAACATATTCCTTATTTTATGAATATCACTATCTGCAACATAATATCATTGTGGATAACATTTTTATGTCTCTGCGTCGAGTATGAAGGAAGTTAGAGGTAGTTTCACAAGCCAATGCTAACTAGCGTTAGCGCAATGACTGGAAGTCTACAGGAACATCCGACTCTGGGAAAGTAGATAAAGGGCTTCATTTCCAAAAACTATTTCTGACCAACTGTTTGGATTGGGTCTCTTGTAGCATTTTTTTTTTTACATTGGATAAAAGTAGAGACTGGTAAAATGTAATATCATACACAACAGTTGAGGAACAGTGGGGAAAGTCATTCTACTTTGAAAGTTGATAAACTTGGAACCCAACTTTTGAGAAAATGGACCTTGAATGTTTTGGTACACCTACTGGAGAGCTCTTCTTTGTATACACTCATTCAGGATCATTCACACCCTCTTAAGCCTTAGCCCCACCCATCTCTTGAAGGATTCAACTGTGAGGCCACGTCCATCGACATGTCTGTAGACAGTTCTGGTAGTAACATCATGTACATTTTAGTGTTGTCCGACATCAAACTTGTCGTTGTCGTTATGAAAAAGTATAAGCACAAAAACGACAGGCTGCATGACATCAGCAGCCTGGTGGTCCAAAATAACATAACTGGTGTTTTTTTTTTAAACGTATCATTACGTTTTGGGGGGATTCTGACTTAGAGGCGTTCAGTCATAATCCCACAGATGGTAGCTTCGCACCATTGGCTCCCCATCCGTTTAAAAATGTATTTAGTATATGTCAATCTAGCAAACCAGGCAACTAAAAGCAACTTTCTAAACAATGTTTTGGTTAGTTTCTAGCTTGTTATCTAGCTAGCTAACATTAAGTTAGCTGGCTAGCCAGTTCAAATAATGATCATATCATATAGCTGACAATATCTTAAATGTAGCTCATTTGTATTCATACAGAAAAACAATACTCACAACAAGATCATTATGTACAAGATAATGGCAAGCTAATTACAGAAAATAGCTTACAGTTGTGAGTGTGACAAAATATAAGCAGGTCATTCTACCAGTGAATTTTAGAACTTGGACACTGTCTCATTGGCCTAATGTTATATCCTAATTTGACTTTGGTGCAGGTCATGTTGTTCACATTGCTGTCTCTGGTAAATGCACACTATATCAAATAAAATCAAAGTGTATTGGTCACATGCACAGGATATATATAGAAGGTGTAAACGGTTCAGTGAAATGGTTACTTGCATAATGGTGTCTTTTGTTTTGAAATGTAGCTAGCTAGCTAAACAATGAACCATAAACCCAACTCATAACATTACCACCCTGCATGAATCTACTGGTAGCTAAAGCTAACAAACTAGCTAGGTTCAATTTTAGCTACCTAGATAACATTGGGCTATAACTAGCAATGCAAATGGCTCTGAGATATGAAAAATATTACTACACAGATCATTCATGTAACGTTAGCTAGCGAGCCAGCCAGCTAATGTTAGCTAGCTAGCTAACAGTATTGGGTTTATAAGCGCAAATAGCGACTCTGCCGCTTGAGCATGCTTTTGCGGCACAGTCGAGAGCATGCTGGACTTCGGGCTAGAAGGTTGAGGGTTCGAGACCTGCTCCCTGCCTGTTTCATTACATTGGTGTCAGAAGTGATCGGGCGTTGCATCCACGACAGTGTGTGTGCTTGGCTGGTGAGCGCGATCCTGTAAGACGTAGAGTCGCAAGCTAGCATGTATAAATGTATAACATCTGAAAATGTAGCTTGTTAGACTCTCTTACCCGTACGTATACATGAATGAACACTTCTCCCTCTCTGTCATGGATGCCATGGTTGCCCGTAGTTTAGATATAATCTCGGAGACTGGTGTTTTATACAACATGTTCTCTTTTCAACTCCCTCCACATTATTTTCAATCAAACGACTGAATTTTCTCCATCTCCTTAGATATCATACTCTGTTTCCACCAAGCATTACAATGATTTCAAAACTTGGTCCTCCAGAAAGTGGAGAGCATTAGCAACACTTATGCAGTTCTTCATGATATCTTTCAATATAGCCGCGTTGGAGTCAGGTGTGATTACCAAAAAAGATGGCAGCATTTTAGAGAGCTCCAAATGCCCACATGTAAATATTGAAATTCAACGATATACACTTCATATACTGACTTGAAGTACAGTAATTTACATTTTGAAACATCTCGCTAAAGTGGCATTATTGGAATGTCGATACATGCTAAAAACTTATTCGGGCCTATCACGCAGTATTCAAGGCCACATCGACGAGCAAATAAACAGGAAGTCCTCCCGAAACCCCCACCAAGACATGGATAAACACATAACCCCAGAGAAATCGGTAAATCAGAAGGATCTATTTGAGCAAATGGGAAAGATGAATACGACATTGTTGGGTGTTGCATCTGATGTCGCCACGATGAAAACAACTACCGAGCTAAAGGAAAAAGTTGATGCGATACAAGAGAGGATGGATGGGGCAGAGTGGCAGTGTGTGCCTAATGTTTTTCTCGTGTAGTTGTTTCCTCGCCGTTGCAAACTTCTTCCTCTTCCATTGCCAGTTCCTGGAAAGGGCCGGGGAAAAAGACAGCCGGCGGCCTTCCCACTGAAATCCACCCTTTTCTTTCGCCACTTTAAGTACCTTGTCGCGGGCTGTAGATTTTAGGAATCGGTTGAGAACCGTTATCGGGGGCCCGTTCCCGCCAGGCATGGTTAAACTGTGACGGGTTCGTTAAATTTCAAATTCATGCCTGCAATGATTTTCTGCACACACACAAGATTAGTCCACAGTCTCACTCCCCTCTTTCCGCTGAACTAATTTCCCCGTATTTCTCCTACTTCTGTTCTCAAGTTCTTCGACACGATTCCACAACATATCCAGCTTTTTCTCGTGATTCTCATACCCTTCGTCAGACGGGAGACGGCATCCTTGTCGTTGAAATCTGCCATTCTCAGCGACCCTGCTCTATACTTGGAAGGGAAAGAAAATTATTTCCAACATGGAGACAGAAAGTTTATTGCGAGAGCAAGGTGTTTAGCCTAGATACAGAAAACGAGACAAGGTAAAGTACAAGTTGAATTGTAGGCTGTTTACAATACAAATGAAGGTAGCCTATTTGTTTGAGGGACTCTGTGAAGTGTTGCTAATTCAGCCTTTCATGCACCTCACGGACCACCTCACTGACCATAAGGGCTCCAGAGTAGCGCAGCAGTCTAAGGCACTGCATCTCAGTGCTAGAGGCATCACAACAGACCCTGGTTTGATCCCGGGGTATATCACAACCGGCTGTGATCTGGAGTCCCATATGACGGCGCACAATTGGCCCAGCGTCGTCTGGGTTTGGCTGGGGTAGGCCGTCATTGTAAAATAGGAATTTGTTCTTAACTTGTTCACGGTACACGTTCCCCAAGGGCACCACACCTCCCCCCGCTCAACTCAAAAGGTGGCGCACAGACTGCAAAAATATTCTTAGAAATATTTATCCTCCACACATTAACAAGTCCAATAGCTCAAATGAAGGATAAACACCTTGTTCATCTACCCAGCGAGTCAGATTTCTAAAATGTTTTACGGCGAAAACATAGCACATATGTATGTCAAACCACCACAAAGACACAGACGATATGTAGCCATTTTGTCGAACAAAAGATGCAATCACAAACGCAGGATTAAAAGAAAAATAATTCACTAACCTTTTGAAAATCTTCATCAGATGACAGTAATAGGTCATGTTACACAGTACATTTATGTTTTTTTCAATAATATGCCATTTATATCCATAAATCTCCGTTTACATTGACGCCATGTTCAGAAAATCCTCAAAAATGTCCGGAGAAATTATAGATAGCTACGCCAGATAACAGAAATACACATTATAAACTTTGACTAAATATACATGTTCTACATATAGTACAAGATACACTGCTTCTTAATGCAACCGCTTTGTCACATTTATTTTTAACGTTACAGAATTGGTTCACTATTCAATAATCTGAGGCGGCGCTTAGACGTAAGCAATATTTCTCCGCTATGTTGGAGTCAACAGAAATACAAAATTACAACATAAATATTCCCTTACCTTTGATGGTCTTCGATCAGAATGTAGTGGAAGGAGTCATACTTACCCAATACATCGTTTTGTTTCAGTTCGTGTGTTGTTATAGTAGCATATGCTACCCGTTTCAGCTGAAATGCATCCAAAATGACTTCTGGTCCCGAACAGTTGCGCATCAAAACTTCAAAATTACATATTATATGTCGACTAAGCTGGTCAAACTAAGTGCAGAATCAAGCTTTAGGATGTTATAAATGTACAAAACAATTGGCAATTCAACCGGACAAAAGCAATTCTTCTCAGACAATCTGGAACGGAGGGATGACTGTGTACAATTCGCGCTCTAACGCTCATGTATTTTCTCGCGACACCCACTCTTTTGCCTGCCAAAGGGTCAAAGCTCGCGGGATTTGCACAATTAAACGCTCTACTGAATGAGGACTTCTAGTGGAAGATATAGAAAGTGTTTCCAGATCCATAGCTGGTTGGGAAGGGTGGGGGTGATGACGTCAAAGTTGCCCCAACTTTCTGGATGCCAAAACTAGTTTGGGAGATTGCCTGCCCTGTGAGTTCTGCTATAGTTACAGACATAATTCAAACGGTTTTAGAACGGTTTTCTATCCAATAATTATTATAATATGCATATATTAGCAATTTTGGACAGATTTTTTTTCAGTTTACTATGGGCACGCAATTCATCCAAAGGGGGCAGTATTGTCCCGAGCCTTATTAACTGACTTGCCTAGTTAAATAAAAAACATGTTTAGTTGAGACTGCAGGTTATCTTCTGCAGCATCAAAGACAGTTCTGTGATGATTGATTCATCGAGAAGCAACGTTATGTTGCTTTATTTTATTTGGGGATTGGTTTTCCATGTTTATTTATTAGTGGTTTTTTCTACAGCAGGAGCATATATTGTGCAATTTTATATAATGATGTTCATTAGAGTTGTAACGTGTTAAAAGGGGCACTTCATGCTCACAGGCTATAACTTCTCAGAGCAAATATGGATACTTGGAAAATACTGTAAATGGCTGTGGTAACCAAGTGAAGAGAAAAAAGATTTTGACATATTTATAATCAAAGGCAGATATTATGTTCATACAGGAATCACATTTAACAGATAGAGGCACTGAAATTTGGAGGCTAGGTTGCAGAAGTTTATCATAGCTCATTTAATTCCAGACAAAATTGGGTGATTATTCTGATAAGGAAAATACTTCATTTTGTAATTTTGAAGCAAACACTCTGATGAGTCTGACAGGCTTATTTGCATTGAGGCTCTTATAAATTAGATTAAGGTAGTGTTATGCAACATATATGCTCCCAACAAGGAGGAACCACATTTTTTTCATGAGGTCAATGTTATACTGGGAAATATGGAGGGGCAGATCATCCTTCCTGGAGACATCAACCAAGTGATGGACAATGTGATTGATAGAAGTAAATGTACAGGTAACTCCATGCCAAAAAATAGACTTGCAATACATATGCTAGCAGAAGATATGGGCCTTACAGACATATGGAGATTTGTCCATCCTATTGATAGAGAATATACTTTTTTTCTCCTACTGTCATAAGACACACTCCAGAATAGATGTATTCTTGGTATCTAATTTCATGTTTAATAATGTGATTGATTGCAAGATTGGGCCCATCTCCCTCACAGATCATGCTATAGTGGAGTTACATGTTGCTATAAACTCTGAAAATGTAAGGAAGGGTAGATTTAGACTCAACACCATTGCAAGATTAGATATTTAGCCAATCACGAGCACATGATCTTAGATCCTTTTTTGAGATCAACGTAGGCTCACCTGAAAGGGTTTCCACAGTATGGGAAACCTCTAAATCATATTAGAGGGAAATGAATATGCGTCCAAAAAGATGAGGGAAGGGGCTGAAGCAGTAAAAAGATCAGAAACAGAGAAATGTGTATTGGAAAGGGATTTGGCAATACATTGCACAGATAGCACGTTTCAAACTGGCTGCAAACTGAAATGCCAGTTGCACAAAATGTATAACAAAAAGAGAGAATATGCACTGTTTAGGCTTAGAACCAGTTTTTATGAGGAAGGTGAGAAGACAGGCCGGCTACTAGCAAGACACCTAAAAATGCAGAACACTTCTAACGTAATCCCAGCATTTAAGAAGGGCAATAAGATGGTGACCTCATCCAAAAAGAGAAACAATGTTTCAATGTTTTATGAAGATTTATATACAGTACAGTCCTGTTCAGAGAGCCCCATAGATATGGATACTTTTCTATCTGGTATAGAATTACCTAGATTATCAGATAGCAAAGTAGAGGACCTTGACTGTACTATGAAAGAACAGGAAGTTAGAGCCACCATTTTATTTTTGAAAGCAGGGAATTCACCTGGTCTGGATGGCCTTCTTAATGTGGATTGTAAAGATTCTTACTAAGACCCTTGTAATACGCTTAGAGAAGGCACTACCTAAGATCATACATAGTGACCAAGTAGGATTTATTATGAACAGGTAGGCTCTTACACCTCATGTGGTTAAACCGCTCAAATATAGTTCCTACCGTTGCTGTCTCCTTAGCTGCTGAGAAGGCATTTGATAGGGTAGAGTGGGCTTTTCTCCTAAGAACCCTAGGAAAATGTGTTTTTGGTCCTGACTTTTGTAAAGGGATAAGGGTCCTTTATTTCAATCCTAAAGCAACAGTTCTTACAAATGAAATTATGTGTCGTTTTTTAAAAGTCTTTCTAGCGGCACAAGGTTGGGTTGCTTTCTTTCCCCTCTCCTGTTTACCATAGTTATAGAGCCTCTTGTGACAATGATAAGTACAGATACAGAAATTGGGGGTGTCCATGGAGGAGGAAAAAAACACAAGCTGCTTATGTATGCAGACAATATTCTACTGCTGGTCTCTGATCCTCTTCAGTCTGTTCCACAATTACTTACTTGTATTGAATCATATTCTAGTTTGTCAAGCTACAAAATTAATTGGGATAAGTCGAAAGCATTGTCAATTAATGACATATGTTACTCTGGAAATGTTACCCCATTTAGCGTCAAATAGGTTCCTACTGGGATGAAAGATTTGGGATCTAAATTTAGTTCAAATTTGGAGGAAGTGATGGGACTAAATTTTGAGCCACTGCTAGTCAAGATTAAGACCAATATAGAAAATGGGAAGAGAGAACTTTCTTTATGGGGAAAGATCAACGTGATTAAAATGGCTGTGGTCCCAGAATTTAATTATATCTCTGCAATGTTATCTATGAATATTCCAGACCGTTTTTTAAAAACTATATGACTAAACAAATACTTTTTTTGTGGGACATAGTGTGCTTCTCCATTTTGTGCCCATTTGTACCTTTAATACAACTACAGAGGAAGGTGTATGTGTGTTAGTATCTTTAGGTGTGCATATGTGGGCTAATCTGTGTTTCATGTGGGGGAGAGGCAGAGAAGGGTGGCAAAAAAAGGAAAGTGGGAGCAAATGCGGTTAGAGACCACTGTCCCAGGGCCCTATGAACTCAAAATCAGCTCCTGAAGGAGAAGAGCAGCATTTTAAAGGGTTGGGGCTGATTGTGCAGCCAATCATGCCCTTGATTGGCCTAAGAACCAAAGCAGGACTCAATCAAGGGCTAGGAATGTGCTGGAAGGAGTCTGGCACTACAGCAGAAAAGGTTTTTAGCCATAGCAGCACCACAGTGATGTCTATGAGTTCAATTATACAACGGCTGGGTCTAATCCTGGATGCTGATTGGTTAAAACCGCGTTCCAACCAGTGTCTATTCCACATCTTACCATCGGCTAAGGCTGTGACGGCAAAATACCTATTTACTCTTCCATCTCACATCTCACAATCCACTCTCATCAGACCAGCCAGGCAATCGTTACTGTAAACTGTAAAAACGCATCTAGACATAATATCCTCATTCTTTAAGACCAGCATTTGGTTGTCACTAGCATTTGGTTTTCAACAGCAGATATTTGTGTCAACTTTGCTGTCTGTACTGTATCTCCGATATTTGCAACATTGTTTCAATATTGAAATTCGATCTCCAGTGTCCTATAGTAACAGTGTGAACGATGGCTATTGGAACTTGTGGGAGAAACAAAATCTTCCAACACGTTGTACCAACAACAACAAAAATTACAGAAACACTGCATCACTTTATGCGTCCAACTGAATCTAACATGCCTGAGGTTGAGCCACGCTTTGGTCTGCCACTAACAAATAAAATACAACTTTATTTGTCACATGCGCCAAATACAACAAGTGTAGACCTTACCTTGAAATGCTTACTTACAAGCTCTTAAACAACAGTGCAGTTCAAGAAGAGTTAAACAAATATTTACCAAATAAACTAAAAGTAAAAGAATAATAAAAAGTAACGCAATAAAATAACAATAACGAGGCTATAATACTTTTTGTGGGACATGAAAAACCCAGAATTAATATGAAGAATGTGTGCTCACCAAGTGATGTAGGAGGATTGGCTTTACCAGATGTTAAATTGTACAATTTACCATTTGAAATGGCTAAATTGGCAAAGCATTGGGGTAAAGGGCATGCTAGCTTGTATTTGATAGTAATAGAACGGAAACTAAGTTATCCTTTCACCCCTGTTGAAATTCAGTCACATAGTCTTACAGTGGAGAGATCAGTTGAAACTACCAAACCCAATTGTCTTACACTTGTATTGAGGTGTGGAGAACAGTACACAACATGTACACAACATTTGGGGCAGCAGGGTAGCGTAGTGGTTAGAGCCTTGGGCTAGTAACCGGAAGGTTGCAAGTTCAAACCCCCATTTGAAGGTACAAATCTGTCATTCTGCCCCTGAACTGGCAGTTAACCCACTGTTCCTAGGCTGTCATTGAAAATAAGAATTTGTTCTTAACTGACTTGCCTAGTAAAATGAAGGTAAAATAAAATATGTGGAATTTCACATCTGAACAATGATGTAGCACAATCGTAGGCTACGGATAGGAAAGATGTCTGTGTGCTGCTCAATATGCCTCAGCTAGCCCTTTTGTTCCACCTTCCGCACATGGGGTGACCTCACCTGGTTTAAATGGTGTCTCTAGAGATTAAACCTCTCTCATCGTCACTCAATGCCTAGGTTTACCTCCACTGTACTCACATACCCTTGTTTGTACATTATGCCATGAATCTATTCTTCCGCACCCAGAAACCTGCTCTTTTTACTCTCTGTTCCAAACGCACTAGACGACCAGTTCTCATAGGCTTTAGCCGTACCCTTATCCTACTCCTCCTCTGTTCCTCTGGCGATGTAGATGTTAATCCAGGCCCTGCAGTGCCTACCTTCACTCCTATTCCCCAGGTGCTCTCATTTGTTGACTTCTGTAACCGTAAAAGCCTTGGTTTCATGCATGTTAACATTAAAAGCCTCCTCCCTAAGTTATTTTTTTTACTGCTTTTAGCACACTCTGCCAACCCAGATGTCCTAGCCGTGTCTGAATCCTGGCTTAGGAAGGCCACCAAAAATCCCGAAATTTTCAGCCCTAAATATAACATTTTCCGACAAGATAGATGTCAATGGCGTGCGTACTGGGAGCGGAGTCAGAAGAGCAGGAGTAGTAGAGAGTTGTGAACAGGCACACACTTTATTTAGGCAGGAGAAACCAACAGACGGACACCACTGTGTCGAAACCTCCAGCCAATGCAAAAGTGCAAACGCGCAAACAGTCACAACAATATTGTATAAACACAATAACATACCTCGTGAAATAAAACGTGGAATAAACGCATACCAGTAAAGCGCGTCAACATAGACACGTAACACAAAACAATCTCACACAAAGACATGAGGGGGAACGGAGGATTAAAGACAAGACAACAGGGAACAAGACAACAAATGGATAAATGAAAAATGGAGCGGTGATGTCTAGAAAGCCGGTGACGTCGACCGCCGAACGCCGCCCGAACAAGGAGAGGAGGCGACTATGGCGGAAGTCGTGACATTAGATTTGCCAAAGGGGGCAGAGTTGAAATCTATTGCAGAGATAGCCTGGGGAGTTCTGTCATACTATCGAGGTCTGTGCCCAAACACTACTTTGAAAAATCCCCCTCAGCCTCCAGCTGTGCCCTGGACACCATATGTGAATTGATTGTCCACCATCTATCTTCAGAATTCGTAATGTTAGGTGACTTAAACTGGGACATGCTTAACACCCCGGCCGTCCTACAATCTAAGCCTTCAATCTCAACCAATGATCAATGAACCTACCAGGTACAACCCCAAATCCATAAACATGGGCACCCTCATAGATATCATCCTGACCAACCTGCACTCTAAATACACCTCTACTGTCTTCAACCAAGATCTCAGCGATCACTGCCTCATTGCCTGCATCTGTAATGGGTCTGCGGTCATACGACCAACCCTCATCACTGTCAAATGCTCCCCAAAACACTTCAGCGAGCAGGCCTTTCTAATCGACCTGGCCCGGGTATCCTGGAAGGATATTGACCTCATTCCGTCAGTAGAGGATGCCTGGTTATTCTTTAAAAGTGCTTTCCTCACCATCTTAAATAAGCATGCCCCATTCAAAAAATGTAGAACCAGGAACAGATATAGCCCTTGGTTCACGCCAGACCTGACAGCCCTTGACAAGCACAAAAACATCCTGTGGCGTACTGCATTAGCATCGAATAGCCCCCACAATATGCAACTTTTCAGGGAAGTTGGGACAGTAAAAGCTAGCTTTTTCAAACAGAAATGTTCATCCTGTGGCACAGGCTCCAAAAAGAATAAGAGCACCTTCTCCCAGCTGCCCACTGCAATATGGCTAGGAAACACTGTCACCACCGATAAATCCACTATAATTGAGAATTTCAATATAAGCATTTTTCTAGGGCTGGCCATGCTTTCCACCTGGCAACCCCTACCCCGGTCAACAGCTCTGCACGCCCCACAGCAACTTGCCCAAGCCTCACCCATTTCTCCTTCATGCAAATCCAGATAGCTGATGTTCTGAAAGAGCTGCAAAATCTGGACCCCTACAAATCAGCTGGGCTAGATAATCTGGACCTTCTCTTTCTAAAATTATCTGCCGCAATTGTTGCAACCCCTATTATAACCTGTTCAACCTCTCTATCGTATCTGAGATCCCCAAAGATTGGAAAGCTGCCACGGTCATCCCCCTCTTCAAAGGGGGAGACACTATAGACCCAAACTGTTACAGACCTATATCTATCCTACCCTGCCTTTCTAAGGTCTTTGAAAGCCAAGTTAACAAACAGATCACCGACCATTTTGAATCCCACCGTACCTTCTCCGCTATGCAATCTGGTCATGGGTGCACCTCAGCCACGCTCAAGGTCCTAAACCATATTATAACCACCATCGATAAAAGACAATACTGTGCAGCTGTATTCATCGACCTGGCCAAGGCTTTCGACTCTGTCAATCACCACATTCTTATCGGCAGACTCAACAGCCTTGGTTTCTCACATGCCTGGTTCACCAAATACTTATCAGACATCAGTGTGTTAAATCGGAGGGGCCTGTTGTCCGGACCTCTGGCAGACTCTATGAGGGTGCCACAGGGTTCAATTCTCAGGGAGACTCTTTTATTTGTATACATCAATGATGTCACTCTTGCTGCTGGTGATTCTCTGATCCACCTCTATGCAGACGACACCATTCTGTATACTTCTGGCCCTTCTTTGGACACCGTGTTAACTAACCTCCAGACGAGCTTCAATGCCTACAACTCTCCTTCCGTGCTCTTAAATGCAAGTAAAACTAAATGCATGCTCTTCAACCGATCGCTGCCCGCACCTGCCCGCCCATCTAGCATCACTACTCTGGACAGTTCTGACTTAGAATACGTGGACAACTACAAATACCTAGGTGTCTGGCTAGACTCTAAACTCTCCTTCCAGACTCACATTAAGCATCTCCAATCCAAAATTAAATTAAGAATTGGCTTCCTATTTCGCAACAAAGCATCCTTCACTCATGCTTCCAAACATACCCTCGTAAAACTGACTATTCTACCGATTCTCAACTTCGGCGATGTCATTTAAAAAATAGCCTCCAACTCTCTATTGGATGCAGCCTATCACAGTGCCATCCGTTTTGTCACCAAAGCCCCATATACTTCCCACCACTGCGACCTGTATGCTCTCGTTGGCTGGCCCTCGCTTCATATTCGTCGCCAAACCCACTGGCTCCAGGTCATCTATAAGTCTTTGCTAGGTAAATCTCCACCTTATCTCAGCTCACAGGTCACCATAGCAGCACCCACCCATAGCACGCGCTCCAGCAGGTATATTTCACTGGTCACCCCCAAAGCCAATTCCTCCTTTCTCCACTGAAGCTGGATACTCATACAGTATATCCCTCACTAACTTTAAGCATCAGCTGTCAGAGCAGATTACAGATCATTGCATCTGTACATAACCCACCTGTAAATACCCCATCCAACTACCTCAACCCCATATTGTTATTTTTTTCTCCTTTGCACCCCAGTATCTCTACATGCACATTCATCTTCTGCACATCTATCACTCCAGTGTTTAATTGCTAAATTGTAATTACTTACCCACTGCGGCCTATTTATTGCCTTTACCTCCCTAATCTTACCTCATTTGCACACACTGTATATAGACATTTATATCGTGTTATTGACTGTACGTTTGTTTATTCCATATGTAACTCTGTGATGTTGTTTGTGTTTCACTTCTTTGCTTTATCTTGGCCGGGTCGCAGTTGTAAATGAGAACTTGTTCTCATCTGGCCTACCTGGTTAAATAAAGATGAAATAAAATAAAATAAACTAGAAACTATGGCTAATGAAGGGAATTCATACAATAGGCAGTGGTGGAAAAAGTTCTCAAATATCATACTTGAGTAAAAGTAAAGATACCTTAAATAGAAAATGTTCTATACACTGCCAAGATACCTTTCTAGCTAATAATGTAACAGAAGCAAGTGGCTACTGGTCTGACCACCCCATTCCACTCCAGGGTGAAGTTTTCCCTAGGTGCAGATTTAAGATCATCTTCCCCTCCCCCAATCCTTACCACTAGCGTGGAAAATGCTAAACTGACATCTATGTTAAAGTTTACACTTCCTCTTCCAATGAAAGGTCAAAATGGGAAGGTCAAAATAATGAAACTGTCTACCAAATTGCCATTATCATTCACCTGATGGTAAGACGAGATGTCAAATGTTTTGGTGCCAACATATGTTGGAGCTCCCTGGGTCACAGGTTTGCCTGGGTGGGGGAACCCGGGCAAGAAATGTTTTTTTTTAAACCATGCCTTAGGGTTAGACTACAGTAATATGTAGATTATGTGCTACAGTGAGAAGCTATCCAAAAGTTATCTGTTGATGTTCCTCTCTAGGACATTGCTACCATGCAGCTGTGTGCCAACAAGCTGGACAAGAAGGACTTTTTTGGGAAGTCGGACCCCTTCCTGGTCTTCTACCGAAGTAACGAAGATGGAACGTGAGTGTACCTGCCGAGGGAACATCCAATGTCTAGTTCCATCTGTGTTTTCGATGTTCTACCACAGTTTGTCATGTACTTGGACTAGCTAGAGTATCTAGCTCTCAGTATCCCATGTTCTTGGGATTATCTCAATGCTTGTGATATTTCCTAGTTTCACATGTACGTACGTTGTGAGTTCCTCTCTGTAACTTTCTCTACTACTCTGTTCCAGGTTCACTATCTGTCATAAGACGGAGGTGGTTAAGAACACCCTGAACCCTGTTTGGCAGCCCTTCACCATCGCAGTGAGGGCCCTGTGTAACGGGGACTATGACAGGTTAGAGAAAGACACTGTCTGGGGGGAGCCAATGGGGAACCTCTACAGCAGGGTTTCCCAAACTCTGTCCTGGGGCATTCAGAATAATGCCAGCAGTCGGCCGTGGTGTCCCAGGGGCCAGCACTGGTGTTATTGGAATTGACTTGAGGATTTTACACTATATCTCACATCGATCAATGTCAACGATGCTGACAGAGTCTCTGTGAGTCAGTGTGTACTGTTGACAGGATATTAGCCTACTTCTCTTGGACATGTATCAGCATGACACTTTTTCCTTAGAGTAAGTAGGTCTGTGGTGGTTGTGTCTAAGGTCATGTTGAACAAATTAAATACGTTTCTTGAATTGTTTTTTCACTTCCCTACTAGAACGGTTAAAGTGGATGTCTATGACTGGGACAGAGATGGAAGGTACTTTTTTGTGCTCTTTTTGATGAACACGTGAATGTCTGTAAGGCTTTGTGATTATGTGTCAGACCTTCAGCTATTCTTCCCTTCAGCCATGATTTCATCGGTGAGTTCACCACAAGTTACAGAGATTTCTCGCGTGGACAAAACCAGTTTAATGTCTATGAGGTAAGCCACAAATGTTTGTGTATTTTCAGAAGCATATACACTGAGTATACCAAACATTAGGAACACCTTCCCAATATTGAGTTGCACCCCCTTTTTGCCCTTAAAACAGCCTCAATTCGTCGGGGCATGGACTCTAGAAGGTGTCGAAAGCGTTCCACAGGGATGCTGGCTGATGTTGATTCCAATGCTTCCCAAAGTTGTGTCAAGTTGGATGAATATCCTTTGGTTGGTAGACCATTCTTGATACACACAGGAAACTGTTGAGAGTACCCCATTCAAAGGAACTTAATTACAGTATTTTGTCACGCTCTGAATGGCACACATGCACAATTGTCTGAAAGATTAAAATCCTTCTTTAACCTCTCCTCAACTTTATCTATACCGATTGAAGTGGATTTAACAAGTGACATCAATAAGGGATCATAGTTTCACCTGGATTCACCTAGTCAGTCTATCTCATGTTTTGTATACTCAGTGTACATACACTACCTTTCAAAAGTTTGAGGTCACTTAGAAATGTCCTTGTTTTTGAAGGAAAATTACTTTTTTTGTCCATTAAAATAACATAACATTTCGCAGAAATACAGTGTAGGCATTGTTAATGTTGTAAATGACTATTGTAGCTGGAAACGGCAGATTTTTTATGGAATATCTACATAGGCGTACAGAGGCCCATTATCAGCAACCACCACCGTTCCAATTTCATGTTTTCAATTTTCATTACTATTACCAGGCATATCCTTTCAGTTGTCAAGTTTGTTGTACCTTGAATAGATATGCACATCCACATTATGCACAATATTTACCACAAGCATCTTCAGTTCATATTGCTTTAATAATTTGCTGTAATCATTTTCTTATCCATTCGTTTATTTTCCACAAACCAGGTTTTAAATGCAAAAAAGAAGGGCAAGAAAAAGAAATACATCAACTCTGGCACGGTAAGTACCTTCCTCATATCTGCCTGTCAGCTTCAACATTGTATTGATTTATAGGGGTAATTGTTGTTATCATACTATCCTTCTCCCCATCCCCCCACCCTCACTACGATCACCAGGTAACACTGCTGTCCTTCAAAGTGGAGTCAGAGTATACGTTTGTGGATTTCATCCGAGGCGGGTGAGTTGAATGTTAATTAGCCCAGTATTAATTCGGCCCATCGTTATGTGGATAAACAGCTTGAGAACCCCCAGACTAAAGGTCTTGGACATGGAGCAGTGTGAATGTGATGCAAATAACTCCATCTAACCAGTTAGTCAATTTGGCCCATAGGACCAGGGCCAGAGTAATAGAACTACTCAATAAACTATTGATCAAAGTCCTGGTTGAAGAGGTTTGGTCCTCTCAGACGCCAGTATTCTAATTTGGATCAAGTTTATCTATTTTATGTCCTTCCCACCAGGACACAACTCAACTTCACAGTAGCCATCGACTTCACTGCTTCTAATGGTAAGTCTGGAGCTTAGGGCTGTCATAGGCCATATCAAAAATACATTTATGCACATATTATATAACACAGTGGAATAGGTCACGACAGGAATCAGCAGTGAGTGGACATTCATTTATATTAATTTCAGTTGTGTCTCTATGTGTGTTTGTCTGTGCTCTCTGACAGGTAATCCGTCTCAGCCCACTTCCCTCCACTACATGAACCCGTACCAGATGAATGCCTACGCCATGGCACTCAAAGCTGTGGGGGAGATCATCCAGGACTACGATAGTGACAAGCTTTTCCCAGCCTATGGCTTCGGAGCCAAGCTGCCCCCCGACGGAAAGATCTCCCACGCCTTCCCTCTGGTTAGACACACACACACACACACACACACACACACACACACACACACACACACACACACACACACACACACACACACACACACACACACACACACACACACACACACACACACACACACACACACAAACTCTGATACTAGACACACTCTGATAGATCCAAATCCAGAAGTACATACACATATTTTGTATCAGATTGGAGTAAGAAACCTCCAGCTATACTTCAGATTCTTTCTCATGGTGTGCTTCTCCATTTTGTGCACATTTGTACCTTTAATACAACTAAAGTTGTAGGTGTATGTGTGTTAGTATCTTTAGGTGTGAATATGTGGGTTAATCTGTGTTTCATGTGGGGGAGAGGCAGAGATGGGAGGCAAAAAAAAGGGGGAGTGGGAGCAAATGCGGTTAGAGACCACTGTCCCAGGGCCCTAATAACTCAAAATCAGCTCCTGCGTTTCAAGGAGAAGAGCAGCATTTTAAAGGGTTGGGGCTGATTGTGCAGCCAATCATGCCCTTGATTGGCCTAAGAGCCAAAGCAGGACTCAATCACGGGATAGGAATGTGCTGAAAGGAGTCATGCATTGCGGCAGAAGAGGCCTTTAGCCATAGCAGAACCACGGTGAAGTCTATGAATTCAATTATACAATGGCTGGGTCTAATCCTGGATGCTGATTGGTTAAAACCGTGTTCCAGCCAGTGTCTATTCTACCTCTTACCATCGGCTAAGGCTATGATGGCAAAATACCTATTTACTCTTCCATCTCACTGCGCAATCCACTCTCATCAGACCAGCAGTGGTGAACGATGGCTATTGGACCATCGTTCATCGTGGGAGAAACAAAATCTTCCAACACGTTGTACCAACAACAACAAAAACTACAGAAACATAGCATCACTTAATGCGTCCAACTGAATCTAACAGGCCTGAGGTTGAGCCACTCTTTGGTCTGCTACTAACAAATAAAATAAAACTTTATTTGCCACATGTGCCAAATTCAACAAGTGTAGACCTTACCGTGAAATGCTTACTTACAAGACCTTAATCAACAGTGCAGATCAAGAAAAGTTACAAAAATATTTAACAAATACACTAAAGTAAAAAATAATAAAAAGTAATACAATAAAATAACAATAATGAGGCTATATACAGGGGGTACCGGAACCAAGTCGATGTGCGGAGGTACATGTTAGTCAAGGTAACTTGAACATGTAGGTAGGGGTGAAGTAACTATGCATACTGTGTCAGGATTTGGCCAGGGTTGTTCCGGGTTTTGGTCACTAGATGCCCCCATTGTGCTTTTTGACCTTATGTTTTTTCCCTTGTTCCCCATTATTATTTGCACCTGTGCCTCGTTTTCCCCTGATTGTATTTAAACCCTTAGTTTCCCTCAGTTCTGTGCTCTGTGTTTGTATGTTAGCACCCAGCCCTAGTGTTCTGTGTATTCTTGTCGATTCCGGTGGATGCTCTCGTGGAATTCTGTTTTTGTTTTTGAGTATCTCCTGAGGCTTTTTTGTGCTATTCCTACCACCTTTTGGATTTGCCATTTTTGTATTTAAGGACTTCTCCTTTTTTTACTTTATTAAATACACCGTCTTAAGTACTGCTGTGTCTGCCTCATCTTCTGGGTTCTGCTGACTATTCGTGGCTCAGTTGGTTAAGTGACTGTTTCTCACTCCGGAGACCCAGGTTCGTAACTGGGTCCTGACAGAAACACAGAGCCAAAAATGAACCCAGAGGCAGCCAGTTCCCAGGACCTTTTTGCCATGCTGTCCCACCACCAGGAGACTGTCCAACGCCACGAAGCCGCCCTGGTTCAGCAAGAGGCCTTAATGGCTAGACATTGTCATCTTCTGTCGGAGATGCTGACTTCCATTAAGCAAATATCTGATCGTCTTACCCCGGCAACAGTTCCCGTCCCAGTACCTCAGATTCACGTACCCATGGCAGTTAACCCCCTGGCTGAACCTCGTCTTCCACCTCCCCAACGGTTCTCAGGTGATCCAAGTGCTTGTAAAGGGTTTCTCACCCAATGTTCTCTCTCCTTTGAGCTACAACCCTCGTCGTTTCCCACCGACCGGTCTAAGATCGCTTATATCATCACCCTGCTGTCGGAAAAAGCCCTGGCCTGGGCTACTGCTGTGTGGGATGCCCATAGTTCCTGCTGTGCCAGCTACTCTGCCTTTGCTGAGGAATTCAAACGAGTGTTTCAAGGCCCAAGCAGTGGTTCTGACTCAGCCAAACAGCTCCTGACTCTCCACCAAGGTTGGCGCAGCGTGACGGACTATGCCATCCAGTTCCGCACGGTGGCAGCAGCAAGTGGCTGGAACAACGAGGCGCTCACGGTGTGCTTTCTGAAAGGCCTTTCCGACACTATCCAAGATGAACTGGCCACTCGGGAACCACCGGACAATCTCGAGTCCCTGATCAAGTTGGCCTCACGCATTGACCAGCGTCTGAGAGAGAGAGAACTCAACCGTAGACCTCTAGCCCCTATCAGTCCCAGCTCCGAGTCCCCACCTTTATCCTCGCTAGCTCCATCGGAACCCATGCAGATTGGACGCATCTCCCAGGCTGAGAGAGACCGCCGGATGAGGGAGCGATGCTGTCTATATTGCGGCAAACCGGGCCATTTCCGTTCCATGTGTCCCGGGCTCCAGGGAAACGCTCTGTCCCGTACAGACCGGGGGAACTGTAACGGGAAACATAACCTCCTCCCATCCGTCCAACTCCCGTCTGCTCATTCCAGTCACCCTCTCCTGGGACAACCACAAGCTTCACCTTCAAGCCTTGGTAGACTCTGGAGCCGCAGGTAACTTCATGGATGGTGTCTGGGCGAAGGAGAATGGCGTTCCCTCTGAACCTCTAAGTGAACCCATGAGGGTCACTACATTGGATGGAAGCCCTTTGGGATCTGGACTTGTCACTCATGTCACTACCTCCTTGCGACTTTCAGTTTCACAACACCAGGAATTGATGAACTTTCATTTGATCTCCTGTTCCGAGTTCCCTCTCGTCCTTGGATACCCCTGGCTTCACAGCCATAACCCTCACATCGACTGGTCTGTGGGCACTATCAAGCAGTGGGGTCCTACGTGCCAAGCTACTTGTATTTTCCAGAATTCCCGAGTTCTACTCCCGAGTCTTTAGAATCCATCGACCTGACCCGAGTTCCCGAGTGTTACCATGACCTCAAACTGGTGTTTAGCAAACAGAGGGCCACCATGCTACCACCCCATAGACCTTACGATTGCCCCATCGACCTGTTTCCGGGCACTTGCCCCCCCAGGGGTCGGATCTTTTCCCTATCTCCACCCGAACGAGCTGCTACCTACATCAAGGACGCTCTGGAAGCAGGCCTCATGCGTCCATCCACCTCCCCGGCGGGAGCAGGGTTTTTCTTTGTGGCCAAGAAAGACGGTGGATTACGTCCTTGCATCGACTACCGGGGACTCAATGCCATAACCGTCCGTAACCGTTACCCACTACCCCTTATGGCCACAGCCTTCGAGCTGCTCCAGGAAGCAGTTGTTTTCACTAAGCTTGACCTGCGGAACGCATACCATCTTGTGCGGATCAGACCTGGTGACGAGTGGAAGACCGCTTTCAACACGCCTACTGGTCACTATGAATACTTGGTGATGCCCTTCGGCCTGACCAACGCCCCAGCGGTGTTCCAAGCGCTCATAAACGATGTGCTTAGGGATATGCTTAACATATTTGTGTTCGTTTACTTGGATGACATCCTCATCTTTTCGAGCTCCCTTCAAGAACACACTAAGCATGTCAGACAAGTACTCAAACGCCTCCTGGACAGCCATCTGTACGTTAAGCCGGAAAAATGTGAATTCCATTCATCCCGAGTACAATTCCTGGGATTTGTAGTGGAACCCGGTCGAGTCCAAATGGACCCCAGGAAGGTAGGGGCGGTAGCGGATTGGCCCACCCCCAAATCCGTTAAGGAAGTTCAGCGTTTCCTGGGCTTCACAAACTTCTACCGCAAGTTCATCAAGAACTTCAGCTTGGTGGCAGCCCCTCTCTCAGCTTTAACCAAGGGTGGCAATGCAAGGTTTTTGTGGGGAAGAGAAGCTGAGACGGCCTTCCAAGGACTCAAGCAGCGCGTTCTCTCTGCTCCCATCCTGATACTACCGACTACGGATGAACCATTTGTGGTGGAGGTAGACGCATCAGAGGTTGGTGTTGGAGCTGTCCTGTCTCAGAGGGGTGAAGACAAGAAGCTTCATCCGTGCGCTTTCTTCTCACACCGGCTTACCCCGACTGAGAGGAACTACGATGTGGGGGATCGTGAACTCCTAGCGGTTAAGATGGCATTGAAGGAATGGAGACACTGGCTCGAGGGGCTTCTCACCCGTTTCAAGTGCTTACGGACCACAAAAATCTGGAGTATATCCAGCAGGCGAAGCGGTTGAACTCTAGACAAGCTAGATGGTCTCTTTTCTTCAATCGATTCCAGTTTATCCTCACCTATCGGCCCGGGTCGAAGAATCTCAAACCGGATGCCCTGTCCCGAGTCTACGCTCCTGCCATTCGAGATGACACAGACATGCCTGTCCTTCCTGCTGCTAAGATTGTGGCTCCGATCTCGTGGCAAGTTGAGGATACCGTGAGACGTGCTCAAGCTAGCGAACCGGACCCGAAAGGAGGTCCTGCCAATCGGTTGTTTGTCCCAAGGCAGTGAGGACTCAGGTCCTTCTGTGGGGGCACTCCTCTCGCCTCACCTGTCATCCGGGCGTAGGTCGCACCTTGGAGTTCATCCAGCGTAAGTTCTGGTGGCCTACCATAAGAGAAGACGTTGCCACTTTCGTCAATGCCTGTCCCGTGTGTTGCCAAGGCAAATCTTCTCACCTCCGCCCTCAAGGACTCCTTCACCCTTTACCTGTTCCCCACAGACCCTGGTCCCATATCTCATTGGACTTTATTACTGGACTTCCTCCATCCCATGGCAATACTACTATCCTAGTCATAATCGACAGGTTTTCAAAGGCGGCCAGGTTCGTCCCTCTGACTAAGTTACCTTCTGCCAAGGAAACGGCTGAGTTGGTAATTAATCATGTGTTCCGAGTCTTCGGCATTCCTCAAGATATGGTTTCTGACAGAGGTCCCCAGTTCGCCTCAAGGTTTTGGAAGGCCTTCTGCCAACTCATGGGGGCTTCTGCCAGTCTATCTTCAGGGTACCATCCGGAGTCCAACGGCCAAACAGAGAGGATGAATCAAGAGCTGGAAACCACCCTCCGATGTATGACTCGTGACAACCCTTCCACATGGTCATCCTTTAAGGTTTGGGCCGAATACGCGCACAACACCTTACGTTCCTCCTCCACTGGTATGTCCCCGCACGAGTGTCAGTTTGGCTATGCTCCTCCATTGTTCCCGGACCAGGAGGCAGAAGTCAGAGTGCCTTCAGCCTTGAGGTTCGTCAGACGCTGTCGGCTTATGTGGAGGAAGACCCGTCTTAATCTTATGCGTTCCTCACAGAGGTACCAACAACAAGCCAACAGACGTCGCCGTCCCGGGCCTACCCTGCGCCCCGGCCAGAGAGTCTGGCTCTCCACAAGAGACTTACCTCTACGGGTGGAGTCTCGCAAGCTGTCCCAAAAATACATCGGTCCCTTCAAGGTTGCCAGGAGAGTTAACCCAGTTTCTTATCGCCTACACTTACCCAGATCCCTTAAGATTAATCCCACATTTCACATTTCATTGTTAAAACCTGTTGTTTTTTCTCCCCTTGTCCAGGCAGACAGACCTCCCCTCCGCCTCGTGTCATTGGAGGCCAGCCGGCTTATACCGTCCATCGGATACTGGATTCCCGCCGGGTGCAGCGGTCCTGGCAGTATCTGGTGGACTGGGAAGGCTACGGTCCCGAGGAGCGCTCCTGGGTTCCTGCCAAAGACATCCTGGACCCTGACCTCATTCGTCAGTTCAGGGCCCTCCACCCTGAGAGAGCTGGTAGGAACGTCAGGAGCCGTTCCTAGGGGGATTCTGTCAGGATTTGGCCAGGGTTGTTCCGGGTTTTGGTCACTAGATGCCCCCATTGTGCTTTTTGACCTTGTGTTTTTTCCCTTGTTCCCCATTATTATTTGCACCTGTGCCTCGTTTCCCCTGATTGTATTTAAACCCTTAGTTTCCCTCAGTTCTGTGCTCTGTGTTTGTATGTTAGCACCCAGCCCTAGTGTTCTGTGTATTCTTGTCGATTCCGGTGGATGCTCTTGTGGAATTCTGTTTTTGTTTTTGAGTATCTCCTGAGGCTTTTTTGTGCTATTCCTACGACCTTTTGGATTTGCCATTTTTGTATTTAAGGACTTCTCCTTTTTACTTTATTAAATACACCGTCTTAAGTACTGCTGTGTCTGCCTCATCTTCTGGGTTCTGCTGACTATTCGTGGCTCAGTTGGTTAAGTGACTGTTTCTCACTCCAGAGACCCAGGTTCGTAACCGGGTCCTGACATACTGTAGATAATAAAGAGAGAGTAGTAGCAGTGTACAAAAAATGGGGGGGTATCCATGTAAATAGGCCTGTGGCCATTTGATTAATTGTTCAGCAGTCTCATGGCTTGGGGGTACAAGCTGTTAAAGGAGCCTTTTGGTCCTAGACTTGGCGCTCCGGTACCGCTTTCCGTGCGGTATCAGAGAAAACAGTCTATGACTTGGGTGACTGGAGTCTCTGACAATTTTTTGGTCTTTCCCCTGACACCGCCAATTATATAGGTCCTGGGTGGCAGGAAGCTTGGCCCCAGTGATGTGCTGGTCCGCATGCACTACCCTCTGTAGCGCCTTACGGTCAGATGCCGAGCAGTTGCCATACCAGGCAGTGATGCTTCTGGTCAGGATGCTCTTGATTGGGCAAATCTTTTCAGTCTCCTGAAGGGGAAAAGGTGTTGTCGTGCCCTTTTCACAACTGTCTTGGTGTGTTTGGACCATGATAGTTCGTTGGTGATGTGGACACCAAGGAACTTCAACCTCTCGACCCGCTCCACTACAGCCCCGTTGATGTTAATGGGGGCCTGTTCGGCCCTCCTTTTCCTGTAGTACACGATCAACTCCTTTGTCTTGCTCGCATTGAGGGAGAGATTGTCCTGGCACCACACTGCCAGGTCTCTGATCTCCTCCCTATAGGCTGTCTCATCGTTGTCGTTGATCAGGCCTACCACTGTTGTGTCGTCAGCAAACTTAATGATGGTGTTGGAGTCGTGTTTGGCCACACAGTCGTGGGTGAACAGGGAGTACAGGAAAGGACTAAGTACACACCCCTGAGGGGCCCCAGTGTTGAGGATCAGCATGGCAGACGGATTGTTGCCTACCCTTACCACCTGGGGGTGGCCCGTCAGGAAGTCCAGGATCCAGTTGCAGAGGGAGGTGTTTAGTCCCAGGGTCCATAGCTTAGTGATGAGCTTTGATGGCACTATGGTGTTGAACGCTGAGCTGTAGTCAATGAACAGCATTCTCACGTAGGTGTTCCTTTTGTCCAGGTGGGAAATGGCAGTGTGGAGTGTGATAGAGATTGTGTCATCTGTGGATCTGTTGGGGCGGTATACGAATTGGAGTGGGTCTAGGGTATCCGGGAGGATGCTGTTGATGTGAGCCATGATCAGCCATGAGTGCTACGGGGCGGGAATAATTTAGGCAGGTTACCTTCACTTCCTTGGGCACAGGGACTATGGTGGTCTGCTTGAAACATGTAGGTATTACAGACTTGGTCAGGGAGAGGTTGAAGACACTTGCCAGTTAGTTTGCACATACTTTGAGTACACGTCCTGGTTATCCGTCTGGCCCCGCAGCTTTGTGAATGTTAACCTGTTTAAAGGTCTTACTCACATCGGCTACCGAGAGTGTTATCAGACAGTCGTCCAGAACAGCTCGTCCTCTCGTGTATGCTTCAGTGTTGCTTGCATTGAAGCGAGCATAAAGGGCATTTAGCTCATCTGGTAGGCTCACGTCTGGGTTTCCCTTTGTAGTCCGTAATAGTTTTCAAGCCCTGCCACTTCCAACGAGCTTCAGAGCCAGTGTATTAGGATTCAATCTTAATCCTGTATTGACGCTTTGCTTGTTTGATGGTTCGTCTGAGGGCATAGCAGGATTTCTAGTGTCCCACTCCTTGAAAGCGGCAGCTCTAGCCTTTAGCTCGATGCGGATGTTGCCTGTAATCCATGGCTTCTGGTTGGGATATGTATGTACGGTCACTGTGGGGACGACGTCGTCGATGCACTTATTGATTAAGCCGATGACTGAGGTAGTATACTCCTCAATGTCATTGGATGAATCCCGGAACATATGATACACGTTTAGTTGTGGAGGAGTACTTAGTCCAGGCTACAAAGAGGTTGAGCTGAAGACGATTGAGGACGACATCAGGGCCTTCAAGCCAATTCCATCTCCACCGGCTGGAATCATAGGAAGGCTACAGGAAGGCTACAGAAAAGCTGAGGACAATATCAGGGCCAGCCACCCAATTGCATCATCTGGCACCGATAATCGGGCATCACCATAATCAAATAATTTAGCCTAACTCCAGTGGGTTGCCACTTTCCAGAAGCTCCAGTCTCCGCCATAAGTGAGCACACTGTTGTGAAAGAACTCTCCGATGCTGGCTCCATTACCATTAAAAGCAAATTCTTTGTTTTGTTAATCTATACAATTGTTTTGTCTACCTTATTTATTTCTCTTTATCTGTAGGCCTGTACTGCAATTCAGATTTTAGCTGCGTAATAATACAATAAACCTTTCATTAAAAAAATCACTAGGATGTGATTGTGACAGTCTCGTGATGCTGAAAGGATGCTGACTGTAATACGCAGCTCATTCCACTCAGACATAATAAGCCAGTAGGTCCCAATCATAAGAACACAAAAACACAACCATTAGGCTAAGCAATTCCCAATAGAAATGTCAAACTGTTAATTCACATTAACATCTTTTTCACATTCCGCACACAAAGTAACTGGTGATCTAAAGTTTGAATGCAGCGGTGTTTCACACATACTGATCGGACATCTCATTCCAAAATTGTGGGCGTTAATATGCAACACCTATCTCAACAAACCATTCCTGAAACAGGAAAGGCCTTCTCCAAACTGTTGCCACAAATTTGGAAGGACAGAATTGTCTAGAATGTCATTGTATGCTGTAGTGTAATGATTTCCCTTCTCTGGAATGAAGGGGCCTGAACCATGAAAAACATCCCTATTGGCACTATACATGCGAGCAGGTAGCGTTCTCCTGGCATTTGCCAAACCCAGATTCTTCTGTCGGACTGCCAGATGGTGAAGCGTGATTCATCACTCCTCAGAACGTGTTTCCACTGCTCCTGAGTCAAATAGCAGCGAGCTTTACACCACTCCAGCAGATGCTTGGAGGCTTGTGTGCGGCTGATCGGCCATGGAAACCCATTTCGTGAAGCTCCCTATGAACAGTTCTTGTGCTGATGTTGCTTCCAGAGGCAGTTTGGAACTTGGTAGTGAGTGTTGCAACCAAGGACAGACGATTTTTACGCATTTTAGCACTCAGCAGTCGCATTCTGTGAGCTTGTGTGGCCTACCACTTCGCAGCTGAGCCGGTGTTGCTCCTAGACGTTTCCAATTCACAATAACAGCACTTACAGTTGGCCGGTACAGCTCTAGCAGGGCAGAAATTTGATGAACTGACTTGTTGGGAAGGCGGCATCCTATAACGATGCCATGAAAGTCACTGAGCTCTTCAGTAAAGGCCATTCCACTGACAATGTTTGTTTATGGAGATTGCATGGTGGTGTGCTCAATTTTGTTCTTCCAATTTCTGATTGGATGTTTTTTTTTGTCTTCAGTGTTAACCCTTTCCTTTCCAACACAAACGCTGCCATTTTTAAACGGTTGCGCAAGGATGGTAATTTACCTGTCTTTTGTCAGCTCACTTGCGCTCAGATGGGAGGGATAGAAATATTTGAGGTGTGTCCTTAAAAACATGATCCAAAGTGCTAATTTCAGGCAGTGCTGGTAGGGATATTTAAAGCTTCGATATGTAACTTTTTGGGCGACGCAACCAAATTCACATATAAAGTAAATTATAGATCTGTCATTCTCATTGTAAGCAAGTCTAAGAAGCAGTACTGTAGGTCTGTTCTATGTGCGCTATTTCTATGCTTTCTGTTTTCAAGTTTAATTTTTGAATTTTTTACTTTCGGTTTTATACACCAGTTTCAAACAGCTGAAAATACAAATCAAATCAAATCAAATCAAATTGTATTTGTCACATACACATGGTTAGCAGATGTTAATGCGAGTGTAGCGAAATGCTTGTGCTTCTAGTTCCGACAATGCAGTAATAACCAACAAGTAATCTAACTAACAATTCCTAAACTACTGTCTTATACACAGTGTAAGGGGATGAAGAATATGTACATAAGGATATATGAATGAGTGATGGTACAGAGCAGCATAGGCAAGATACAGTAGATGGTATCGAGTACAGTATATACATATGAGATGAGTATGTAAACAAAGTGGCATAGTTAAAGTGGCTAGTGATACATGTATTACATAAGGATGCAGTCGATGATATAGAGTACAGTATATACATATGCATATGAGATGAATAATGTAGGGTAAGTAACATTATATAAGGTAGCATTGTTTAAAGTGGCTAGTGATATATTTACATCATTTCCCATCAATTCCCATTATTAAAGTGGCTGGAGTTGAGTCAGTGTCAGTGTGTTGGCAGCAGCCACTCAATGTTAGTGGTGGCTGTTTAACAGTCTGATGACCTTGAGATAGAAGCTGTTTTTCAGTCTCTCGGTCCCAGCTTTGATGCACCTGTACTGACATCGCCTTCTGGATGATAGCGGCGTGAACAGGCAGTGGCTCGGGTGGTTGATGTCCTTGATGATCTTTATGGCCTTCCTGTAACATCGGGTGGTGTAGGTGTCCTGGAGGGCAGGTAGTTTGCCCCCGGTGATGCGTTGTGCAGACCTCACTACCCTCTGGAGAGCCTTACGGTTGAGGGCGGAGCAGTTGCCGTACCAGGCGGTGATACAGCCCGCCAGGATGCTCTCGATTGTGCATCTGTATAAGTTTGTGAGTGCTTTTGGTGACAAGCCGAATTTCTTCAGCCTCCTGAGGTTGAAGAGGCGCTGCTGCGCCTTCTTCACGATGCTGTCTGTGTGATAGGACCAATTCAGTTTGTCTGTGATGTGTATGCCGAGGAACTTAAAACTTGCTACTCTCTCCACTACTGTTCCATCGATGTGGATAGGGGGGTGTTCCCTCTGCTGTTTCCTGAAGTCCACAATCATCTCCTTAGTTTTGTTGACGTTGAGTGTGAGGTTATTTTCCTGACACCACACTCCGAGGGCCCTCACCTCCTCCCTGTAGGCCGTCTCGTCGTTGTTGGTAATCAAGCCTACCACTGTTGTGTCGTCCGCAAACTTGATGATTGAGTTGGAGGCGTGCGTGGCCACGCAGTCGTGGGTGAACAGGGAGTACAGGAGAGGGCTCAGAACGCACCCTTGTGGGGCCCCAGTGTTAAGGATCAGCGGGGAGGAGATGTTGTTACCTACCCTCACCACCTGGAGGCGGCCCGTCAGGAAGTCCAGTACCCAGTTGCACAGGGCGGGATCGAGACCCAGGGTCTCGAGCTTGATGACGAGCTTGGAGGGTACTATGGTGTTGAATGCCGAGCTGTAGTCGATGAACAGCATTCTCACATAGGTATTCCTCTTGTCCAGATGGGTTATGGCAGTGTGCAGTGTGGTTGAGATTGCATCGTCTGTGGACCTATTTGAGCGGTAAGCAAATTGGAGTGGGTCTAGGGTGTCAGGTAGGGTGGAGGTGATATGGTCCTTGACTAGTCTCTCAAAGCACTTCATGATGACGGAAGTGAGTGCTACGGGGCGGTAGTCGTTTAGCTCAGTTACCTTAGCTTTCTTGGGAACAGGAACAATGGTGGCCCTCTTGAAGCATGTGGGAACAGCAGACTGGTATAGGGATTGATTGAATATGTCCGTAAACACACCAGCCAGCTGGTCTGCGCATGCTCTGAGGGCGCGGCTGGGGATGCCATCTGGGCCTGCAGCCTTGCGAGGGTTAACACGTTTAAATGTTTTACTCACCTCGGCTGCAGTGAAGGAGAGACCGCATGTTTCCGTTGCAGGCCGTGTCAGTGGCACTGTATTGTCCTCAAAGCGGGCAAAAAAGTTATTTAGTCTGCCTGGGATCAAGACATCCTGGTCCGTGACTGGGCTGGATTTCTTCCTGTAGTCCATTGACTGTAGACCCTGCCACATGCCTCTTGTGTCTGAGCCGTTGAATTGAGATTCTACTTTGTTTCTGTACTGACGCTTAGCTTGTTTGATAGCCTTACGGAGGGAATAGCTGCACTGTTTGTATTCAGTCATGTTACCAGACACCTTGCCCTGATTGAAAGCAGTGGTTCGTGCTTTCAGTTTCACGCGAATGCTGCCATCAATCCACGGTTTCTGGTTAGGGAATGTTTTAATCGTTGCTAGATGCACTATTGTAAAGTGGCTGTTCCACTGGATGTCAGAAGGTGAATTCACCAATTTGTAAGTTGCTCTGGATAAGAGCGTCTGCTAAATGACTTAAATGTAAATGTAATGTAAATGCTATGGGAACGACATCTTCAACGCACTTTCTAATGAACTCGCACACCGAATCAGCGTATTCGTCAATGTTGTTATCTGACGCAATACGAAACATGTCCCAGTCCACGTGATGGAAGCAGTCTTGGAGTGTGGAGTCAGCTTGGTCGGACCAGCGTTGGACAGACCTCAGCGTGGGAGCTTCTTTTTTTAGCTTTTGTCTGTAGGCAGGTATCAGCAAAATGGAGTCGTGGTCAGCTTTTCCGAAAGGGGGGCGGGGCAGGGCCTTATATGCGTCGCGGAAGTTAGAGTAACAGTGATCCAAGGTTTTTCCGCCCCTGGTTGCGCAATCGATATGCTGATAAAATTTAGGGAGTCTTGTTTTCAGATTAGCCTTGTTAAAATCCCCAGCAACAATGAATGCAGCCTCCGGATAAATGGTTTCCAGTTTGCAAAGAGTTAAATAAAGTTTGTTCAGAGCCATCGATGTGTCTGCTTGGGGGGGGATATATACGGCTGTGATTATAATCGAAGAGAATTCTCTTGGTAGATAATGCGGTCTACATTTGATTGTGAGGAATTCTAGATCAGGTGAACAGAAGGATTTGAGTTCCTGTATGTTTCTTTCATCGCACCATGCCTCGTTAGCCATAAGGCATACACCCCCACCCCTCTTCTTACCAGAAAGGTGTTTGTTTCTGTCGGCGCGATGTGTGGAGAAACCCGTTGGCTGCACCGCTTCGGATAGCGTCTCTCCAGTGAGCCATGTTTCCGTGAAGCACAGAACGTTACAGTCTCTGATTTCCCTCTGGAATTCTACCCTTGCTCGGATTTCATCAACCTTGTTGTCAAGAGACTGGACATTGGCAAGAAGAATGCTAGGAAGTAGGGCACGATGTGCCCGTCTCCGTAGTCTGACCAGAAGACCGCCTCGTTTCCCTCTTTTTCGGAGTCGTTTTTTTGGGTCGCTGCATGCGATCCAATCTGTTGTCCTGTTTGTAAGGCAGAACACAGGATCCGCGTCGCGAAAAACATATTCTTGGTCGTACTGATGGTGAGTTGACGCTGATCTTATATACAGTAGTTCTTCTCGACTGTATGTAATGAAACCTAAGATGACCTGGGGTACTAATGTAAGAAATAACACGTAAAAAAAACTAAAAACTGCATAGTTTCCTAGGAACGCGAAGCGAGGCGGCCATCTCTGTCGGCGCTGGAAGTAAGTACAATACTTTTGGATGTTGAAAATATTTTTCACAGGAGTTTAGATGGTTATTGAAAATATATTTCTCTCAGGGGTGCAACTTTGGTTTTAGAAGTGGGGGGGACATGATTATGTCAGATAAACACTCCAAACAGCCTACCTGACCGCTAGGAGTCGTCCGCATGGTCCTAAACTCCAAGCGGGCTGTCATGTGCCTTTTTCTGAGGAGTGGCTTCTGTCTGGCCACTCTACAATAAAGGCCAGATTGGAGGAGTGCTGCAGGGATGGTTGTCCAACTGGAAGGTTCTCCCATTTCAACAGAGGAACTCTGGAGCTCTGTCAGAGTGACCATCAGGTTCTTGTTCCCCTCCCTGGCCAAGGCCCATCCCTTGCTCAGTTTGGCCAGGCAGCCAGCTCTGGGAAGAGTCTTGGTGGTTCCAAACTTCTTCCATTTAAGAATGATACCCTTCCCCAGATCTGTGCCACAACACAATCCTGCCTCGGAGCTCTACAGACAATTCCTTCCACCTCAGGGCTTTGTTTTGCTCTGTTGACTGTGGGACCTTATATAGACAGGTCTGCGTCTTTCAAAATCATGTCCAATCAATTTAATTTACTTCAAGTTGTAGAAACATCTCAAGGATGATCAATGGGAACAGGATGCACCTGAGCTCAATTTCGAGTCTCATAGAGAAGGATCTGAATACCTTTTTTTAAAATAAATAGCAAAATATTCTTAAAACCTGGTTTTCGCTTTGTCATCATGAGGTATTGTGTGAAGATTGATGAGGAAAAAATATACACTACCATTCAAAAGTTTGAGGTTACTTAGAAATGTCCTTGTTTTCCATGAATAAATAAATGAAATTATTTGCAAAATGAATAGGAAATATAGTCAAGACATTTACAAGATTATAAATAATGATTTTGATTGAAATAACAATTATGTCTTTCAAACTTCGTTTCGTCAAAGAATCCTCAATTTGCAGCAATTACAGCCTTGCAGACCGTTGGCATCCTAGTTGTCAATTTGTTGAGGTAATCTGAAGAGATTTCATCCCATGCTTCCGGAAGCACCTCCCACAAATTGGATTGGCTTGAGGTGCACTTCTTATGTATCATACGGTCAAGCTGCTCCCACAACAGCTCAATAGGGTTGAGATCCGGTGACTGTGCTGGCCACTCCATTATAGACAGAATACCAGCTGACTGCTTCTTCCCTAAATAGTTATTGCATAGTTTGGAGCTGTGCTTTGGGTCATTGTCCTGTTGTAGAAGGAAATTGGCTCCAATTAAGCTCCTTCCACAGTGTATGGCATGGTGTTACAAAATGGAGTGATAGCCTTCCTTCTTCAAGATCCCTTTTACCCTGTACAAATCTCCCACTTTACCACCACCAAAGCACCCCCAGACCATCACATTGCCTCCACCATGCTTGACAAGCACTCCTCCAGCATATTTTCATTTTTTCTGCATCTCACAAATATTCTTCTTTGTGATCCGAACACCTCAAACTTAGACTTGTTTGTCCATAACATTTTTTTCCGATCTTCCTCTGTCCAGTATCTGTGTTCTTTTGCCCATCTTAATCTTTTCTTTATATTGGCCAGTCTGAGGTATGGCTTTTTCTTTGCAACTCTGTCTAGAAGGCCAGCATCCTGGAGTCGCCTCTTCACTGTTGACGTTGAGACTGGTGTTTTGCAGGTACTATTTCATGAAGCTGCCTGTTGAGGGTGTCTGTTTCTCAAACTAGACACTCTAATGTACTTGTCCTTTAGCTCAGTTGTACACTGGGGCCTCCCACTCCTCTTTTTATTCTGGTTAGAGCCAGTTTGCGCTGTTCTGTGAAGGGAGAAGTACATAGCGTTGTACCAGATCTTCAGTTTCTTCGCAATTTCTTGTATGAAATAGCTTTAATTTCTCAGAACAAGAATAGACTGATGAGTTTCAGATGAAATGTCTTTGTTTCTGGACATTTTGAGTCTGTAATCGAACCCATAAATGCTGATGCTCCAGATACTCAGCTAGTCTAAAGAAGGCCAGTTTTAATGCTTCTTTAGTCAGAACAGCAGTTTTCAACTGTGCTAAAATAATTGAAAAGGGGTTTTCGAATGATCCATTACAATTAATTATTAAAATTATAAACTTGGATTAGCTAACACAATGTGGCATTGGAACACAGGAGTGATGGTTGCTGATAATGGGCCTCTGTACACCTATGTAGAAATTCCATAAAAAATTGTCAGTTTCCAGCTACAATAGTAATTTACAACATGACTACATTGTATTTCTGATCAATTTGATGTTATTTCAATTAACAAAAAAAAAAGCTTTTCTTTCAATAACAAGGAATATTTCTAATTGACCCCAAACCTTTGAACAGTAGTGTATATTTAACACATTTTAGAATAAGGCTGTTTCTTAACAAAATGTGTAAAAAGTCAAGTGGTCTGAATACTTTCCCGAATGCATTGTATTAGAGCTGGATTTTGTGTAATGCTGCACATTACGGGTTGGTGTGGACAAGGCCAGTCGGCAGGGAGGCTTGTTATCGGTTATTCCTGGTTAACCTTGCTTCGGTGAACCTTCTGAGAGCAAGAGAAGCCTGTGACTCACCCAGCACTTGAATATCAAACACACAGCTGTTCAAGAAAAAGCAAGTGTGTACCTTCAATAACCAAGCTATGATGATGCAGCCTGTTTGATTTGAGTCTTTGAATCCAACCCTCAATCAGGAAGGGAGGGGGAGAGAGAAGGGGATCATCTGCTTGAGGATGTGGAGCGCTGCTTCTGGGAATCTCTCCCCCATGAGGAGGAGATGTGCTGATGATGAGAAAAGTAAACAAGCACGCAAATCAACTGGCAGACACATACAAGTAATTTTCCGTTGTTTGGCTTCATATACTTTCCCTCCACTTAAACATTTGCCTAAAATAAATGATTTTTCTCAGATCATTCAGATTCAGAAGAAAAGGACATTGTGACAATAGATAATAAATCAGAGAAAGTATGCCTTGCTTTAAAGTTGCTGTTCATCAAACCAAAAAAGCTGATTTCCTTCCTGACATATTTTCCAAAAGTAAACATCTCAAGGGCAACCCTGAGGGTGTGTCTGTCTGTCTGTCTGTCTGTCTGTCTGTCTGTCTGTCTGTCTGTCTGTCTGTCTGTCTGTCTGTCTGTCGGTCTGTCTGTCGGTCTGTCTGTCGGTCTGTCTGTCTGTCTGTATGATGGCAGAGTGTTCTCTCGTCACTCCATCACATCTCAAACACCAGCAGTAGACGTGCCCACTCATTGTCTCAGTGCAGCTGTGACAGCGTTCTGCTGTGACAGCGTTCAGGGTGTGGTGCAGGGGCCGAGTCTCATCACCGTGGTCACAGCTGGCCACACGCACTCAGAAGCCGGCTTATCTCCCAGGCATGCGGGGGCCTCCCAGCGTCCTCACTTCCTTCTGAGGAGCCTCCCCCAATCACAGGTTCCGCTCTACTGGTGGCTGTTGTCAAGCCAACAGAGCTCTCTGACCTGCAGCATTACTTCCCAAACAAATACAACAACAACAAAACAACGCATGAGCACTGTGAACACTGGGCTGGTTGGTTCTCCAGTGGCTGTTTAATATTGAAGTCCCATATTTATTATAAAAAGATTGTTATTTATTATTTTCACATTTTTTTTTCGTTTTATTGTTATTACGCTGCACATTTAGCTCTTACTTTTCCTGTGCCTTGTTGTAGAAAGGAGTGGATGTGTAAAGTTAGTTTGATTGTTGAGGTTTTGATCACCAGTGAAACAATTTACCATAAAGTTATTTATAACTGAATGTCTTTAAGTACATTAAGGCTGACAACTGTTTCATGGTGACATGCATCTCCTCCTGTCCCATGCAGAGTGGTGACAATGAAAACCCAAACTGTGTGGGGATAGAGGGAGTGCTGGAGGCGTACTTCCAGGGCCTCAGAACGGTCCAACTCTACGGACCCACCAACTTCTCTCCAGTCATCAACCAGGTGGCACGGTAAGGAGACCACAATGGACTAGACCTCTGGAAACCTCTGACACACTACCTACTCATAATATGATCTCAGTAGACAATACAGGAATGAACTTGATTTGAATGCAAGGTGCAACACTACTATCTTGTGGGTGGCAGGTAGCCAAGCCGGCTTTAAACTTTCTCTTGAAAGTTGTAATAGTAGAATGCACAAGGTGAAATTTAGAAACTGGGTAGTGCATCATCAATTACTTTTGCCATGTTGGTCATTGCATACCTTAGAGAACTATTTATAACTTGTTAGAAATGTCCAGATTAACTAGCCCATTTTTTTAGCCCTTAGATATTGTTGTATTTTTTTTGTCACTCGAATATCACATGAATACACATTAGACATGGAAAACTGCTAAATGTTATTTGCAACCCATGACAAAATATGTAGAATTGCAGGAAATAAGCTTTAAACATGCAAAATTCTCTCCACCAACAAGAGGCGTGTGAACAGTTTGTGTCAGGAACATTGCTTGTGCCCATAGAAATAGGCGTGGTGCGTGCACAGGGGAGGAGCACGGGATTTTCCTCAATGCTGGAAGAGGGGCCTCAAGTGAAAACATTTGGGAACCCCTGTACTAGATTACAACGCACACATACACACAGCCCCTTGACATGCAAGGCAATACTATGTACTTTAAGCTGTTATCTCTGCCAGGCTCTTTCTCCCCAAGTCAGCGATCCTTTCCCTTACGAGCAGATGGCTGGCGCACATATTATTCATTCTTAATATTCCCTGTACAGGCAGGCTTCATACCTTACATAGAGCACACGCTCCTGTTGCATAGATAATGTGCTACATTGTCTTGTACCAGAGTGTCTGGAGGAGGGTTTATACTGTATGAGTCTATTGGGGCTCATTGTAGGAGCGCCAACAGCACCGTGTGGAGAATGTGTCTTTCGGACAACTGATGTTCTTCTGTAGCTTCTGCTCTGAGTAGTATGCATGTTTCTATGTGTGCTGAGAGCATTTGTCTTCTCCAGAGTGTTATTTAGAAGTTGTTGGTGCTACTCAAATAATGGAGGCTGTAATTTCAGGAAAGCACTGGCTAAGAATAAAATTTGAAAAACGGTTTTAGCATTCAGTCTACTGACCATATGATTGCAAAGGGAAGAGGACAGTGCAACAGGGCATTGCAAGGCCATTCTAGCAACTGTGTAAAGTGACCTGAATAATGAGCACAAGAAGTTGACAATACAGTACCAGTCAAAAGTTTGGACACACCTACAGTACTGATTCAAGGGTTTTTCTACATTGTAGAATAATAGTGAAGATATCAAAACTATGAAATAACACAATTGGAATCATGTAGTAACCAAAAAAGTGTTAAACAAATCAAAATATATTTTATATTTCAGATTCTTCAAAGCAGCCACCCTTTGCCTTGATCACAGCATTGCACAATCTTGGCATTCTCTCAACCAGCTTCATGAGGTAGTCACTTGGAATGCATTTCAATTAACTGGTGTGCCTTGTTAATTTGTGAAATTTCTTTCATTTTTAATGCCTTTGAACCAATCAGTGGTGTTGTGACAAGGTAGGGGAGGTATACAGAAGATAGCACTATTTGGTCAAAGACCAAGTCCATATTATGGCAAGAACAGCTCAAATAAGCAAAGAGAAATGACAGTCCATCATTACTTTAAGACATGACGGTCAGTCAATCTGGAACATTTCAAGAACTTTGAAAGACCGCAGAGTGAAGGACCGCAGAGTGAAGGACCGCAGAGTGATGGACCGCAGAGTGAAGGAAAAGCAGCCAAAAAGTGCTCAGCATATGTGGGAACTCCTTCAAGACCATTGGACAAGCATTCCAGGTGAAGCTGGTTGAGAGAATGCCAACAGTGTGCAAAACTGTGGCTACTTTGAAGAATCTCCGATATAAAATATATTATGATTTGTTTTAAACTTTTTTGGATACTACATAATTCCATATGTGTTATTTCATAGTTTTGATGTCTTCACTATTATTCTACAATGTAGAAAATAGTTTTAAAAAATAAAGGAAAACCCTTGAATGAGTAGGTGTGTCCAAACTTTTGACTGCTACTGTATGGATTTTGGGTTGAAAAGATGTTGAAAAGACGTCTTTCAACCAATTTTGATCTTTGAGAAGTGTACTAGCCCCTGTGTCATCCCACTGCCCTTACACTGTTACCTGTCTAACATCCCGTAGGTCTTTATATGTTTCTGACACCCCTGGATTTTAGATATATCAGAGCGCAGTAAATCCCTCGGTCAGGGGGGGATAGTGGTCATAGCTCTGGTCTCACTCAGACAGGGATCGATGCTACACTCAGCCAGGTGGAACATCTTATTTACCTTTATTAGGAATGTAATCTTGGAGCCTAAACCAGGTGAAGGGCACTCCAGGGAGAACATTGCCGACTCAGACAAACAACTGTGAGATGCGTCTTGGAGCTTGTCTAACATAATAACACATTGGGCCTGGAATGTATTGACTGTCTCTGTTGTTCATTTTATTCCTCACAGTGCCTGTGGCTCACTTGGTGAAATTGGAATGAAGGGGATTTGGAAAAAATGTAATTTTTCTCTTTTGTTTTTGTTCGCTCCTCTCGTTCTGAGATGAGAGGTGCCAACTGGGTAATGCCAGAGGTCAAAGTGTCTTGGCTCACTGGATAACGGTCCTTAATTACAGTATCTCTCTAGTGAGAGGCTGTAAACATTTGCCATCACATATAAACTCACTCACTCTCAATCTCACTCCGGCACACACTCCTAACACAGCTTGTTAATGCTCTTGTGTGTGTGTGTGTGTGTGTGTGTGTGTGTGTGTGTGTGTGTGTGTGTGTGTGTGTGTGTGTGTGTGTGTGTGTGTGTGTGTGTGTGTGTGTGTGTGTGTGTGTGTGTGTGTGTGTGTATGTGTGCGTGTGCTCCCTCAGGTCTGCACAGGATGTGACAGATGGCTCTCAGTACTTTGTGTTGTTGATGATCACAGACGGAGTTATCTCTGACATGGTGCAGACCAAGGAGGCTGTGGTCAACGTGAGTGGAGTACACAGTACAGTTCCTCCTTCAGCAGGGCCATCTTGTCTGCAGACAGTGCACTATCAAGGCTGTCTGAAAACCAAGCATAGCCTACTACTGTTTGTCTGTAATTCCTCTTTCTTTTCCTACAGGCAGCTGCTCTCCCCATGTCCATCATCATCGTAGGGGTTGGACCTGCAAAGTTTGACGGTGAGTGTGGCGCCCCTGGAGGTAGAATCCTGAAGGTAGAATAGAGAAGCACAGTGGCTCCTGCACAGCTGTTATTATATTTTTAAGGTGCATTTCTCCTTTGAGTGTTCCTTTAGAAAGTCAGTGTTGCAGTGTCAAGTATCCAGGCCCTCTTCAGATCAATGACTCCTTAAGGGGAGAGAGGGAGGGAGGGAGGGTAGACTCTGTTTCAGCCCAATGAGGTGTAACTCTGGGCATCATCTGTGCTCGATTCTGCTGAATTTTCCCCTTGGTTAGGCAATCGAACGCTGTGAAGTCAGTCAGGCATTGCAGAGGTCATGAGTTCAGACCGCTTGATGGCACTTCAGGAGAGAAACTCTTCAGATGTAGCTATGTCTGAAAATGTGTGTTGATGTGTGCTTCAAGGCTTGTTGTCTGGTTTATTTTCCTTTTGCTGCACTCCTGTGTGTGTGTGTCTGTGCATTCGTGTGGATGTGTCTATCTAAGAGTTTGTGTACTGTCGTGTGGCAGGATTGTGTGCAGTTATGAATACATTACATTTACATTTAAGTCATTTAGCAGACGCTCTTATCCAGAGCGACTTACAAATTAAATACTTGTTGATGTCTGGGTTTAGTTGTCCGAGTATCAGACTCAATGAGAAGAGTCCTCAATGAGGTTTTCTATAAGCCAGCTGAATTCTGTAAGCCTTTTAGAATTACCTTTCTTTTCAAAAGCACTTACAGGATCCACAGTGCTTAACAGTGATTAGTCCGATTTAAAATAACTGCTAGTAGCACATAACATTTTCCTTCTAGTATCTGTAGATGTTTTGACTTCAACTGTTGCCCAGAGTGCTAGTTCTGAAAAGCTTATCATATGTTGTGCTTCTGTCTAGCCATGGAGGAGCTGGATGGAGATGAGGTCAGAGTGTCCTCCAGAGGGCGCTTTGCTGAAAGAGACATTGTGCAGGTAGGCTGTGGCCAGACAACAAGTGAGTATCTCAATTGCATATCATTGATTCCTCGCATCCACTCTCATCGCCTCCTTCTTAAAAGCCATTGGATGGATGAAAAGGTCAGCAGTCTGACCTTCTCATCCAAGGGTGTTTGAGAAGCAGCAGAGGAATCAGGGAAATGCAACTGAGATTCTCCAAATTAAACTTGAATTTGTTGCTTTAGTCTTTGTTCAGTGTATTTGATGTTCATGATCAGTAGGACCAAGAAGTTTATTCTCCCAGACATTCAATACTTTCAGTACCCTACTACAGTAGTGTGTCCTGTCAGTGTTGTAATTCATCCCCCAACTCCCATACAGTTTGTTCCTTTCCGGGACTACATGGACCAGTCAGGGAACCAGGTCCTGAGCATGGCCCGGCTGGCCAAAGACGTGCTGGCTGAGATCCCCGAGCAGCTTCTGGGCTTCATGAAGACCAGAGGCATCGAGCCCCGGCCTGCTCTCTCCTCATCAGAGCTGCCCAAGCTCCACAGGCATATCTGACACCTATCACTGTAGTGGGACAGCACCTCTCAACACCCTAACTGGGTCTACACACATTTGTTGTGCACATACACACACACTTGACATCTCTCTCATCTCTTCAAACCCTATGCCATCTCATTGCAAGTCGATGGCCCCTCTCCCTAACTCTACAGCGCACATACTGTAGCTAAACACAGTACAGTACATACACACATAGAATGAGTCTATGTATACATTGTGTATTTGAACACATAGGGGTGAGTAGATATAGCACCCAATGCAATACCCACAAGCACAGTGATTTCTGAAGAGAAGGAATACATATAACTTACTATGCCATGATGTGACACAATACCAAGTTCACATGCATATGCAGAAGGGGGAGTTACAGACTGTGAAAGTTACTGATGTAGAATATACATATCTAAGAAACTGAGAAACAAAAAGACTATTAGATCTTTCCTTTCAGCTCTGGAGTGTGTATATATATATATATACAGTGTATGCGAAGCAGCTTAGCCATCAACTGAATATAAAACACATAAACAACTGGACATATTGCTTTCAGCCCATACCTCAAAACCCTCACCCTCTTACATGAAGTTACTCTTTTTATACACATAAATCTGCTTGTATTACTGTATCCTATCCACTGGAATGACAGGAATACATGCTCTCATGTAACAAACAACATTTTTTTTATTTATGTTGACTTTCTACTTCATACAGATGTTGGATCTTAATTTGATCACTCTTTGGTCGCAGAAAATGTTCCTGCATATCAAGACATTCAAATGAGCCTTGTGATTTAGATATGTCCACTGAAAACCTGCAGTTGTCTTTTTCGCCATGTGGGGGTAGTCAAATCATTCTGACAATAGCCAGCAATCAAAATCATCATCCCTCACTCACTCAAAAGCTAAAAGCACCAGACAGAATATGAATAAATGTCCTACTGCTACTGTAGGCCTATAGGTCCTATTACCGCAAAATTAAAATGTATATATACACATCAACAACCATCATCTTATATAGCTTAATAACACAACATAGATATTGGTCTCCACTATGACACAAGTGTATCCGAAATGTGGCCGTACGTTAGTCTACACCTAAACTATAGCTTAAGTAATTGCACACACAGGCCTATAATATCAGATGTAAAGACAAGATGAAATTGAGAATAGTGAGGTAGCCTACGGAACGGAGCGCAATGGTGCTTGAAAGAGACCGACTGATTTTAAAACCAAAAAGACACAAAAAACACAACCCGTGATTTTTCTCATATCTATAGTATATATATGACTCACCACCTAGATTTGGCTCCTATGTAGCAGAAGTTGAATTTATGTTTTTTTACGTTGGATAAAAATAGTGACTCAGAGCTACAAAATGGTATATCATACACTGCATTTGAGGAACAATGGGAAAGTAATTCTGCTTTGAAAGTTGATAAACTTGTAAACTCACTATTGAGAAAATTGTATTTTAGTGTTTTGTGAGAGCTCTTCTTTGTCTACACCCATTCAGCATCATTCACACCCTCTTAAGCTTTAGCTCCACCCATCTCCTTGAGTTCAGAGCGCACAATTGATGCTCTGGCCAATGATTTGTTTACCTCTGGATAACATGAAAACAGCCAAACCAGCTCTGATGGCAACAATTTTGTTATGCCTTTTTGCAGATGTTTACTGACACCGGCCATATTCAACGGGTGTTGTACACTTTAGCTTAAGACATATAGCTAGCTACCTAGATAAACAATTAACCTAGATAGGGGAACAACAGTACACTAGCTTGAAATTAAACCACTTTCTGTCAGAATTAGAAACGTGTAATGTCTGAAAATGTAGCTAGCTGGACTATCTTACCCGTATACATCATGATGCATGATGGACGCGTCTCCCTGTCACGGATCCACGCCACAAATGCCATTAGTTTGAAGATGTAATCCGGAAACAGGTGATTTCTCATCTCTAATTCCACTGATTTCAAAACTCGATCCACCAGAAAGTGGAGAGCAAAAAAGCCACGTTCGACAGGATTACCAACACAGACTGGACCAGCTCAAATAGACAAAGCCTTCTACATGGCAGACCAATCCAAATTCATCTCTCGGCATGTCAAGCCCACTCACTATCTCAGCCAATCATGGTTAGTGGGTAGGTTGCTGTCTTTTTATGTAGCTTAACCAACAAGGCTCGTAATTTAACAATTTTATTTGTATTTACAGATGGCATACAAGTTTGTTATTAAGGCACATGAAAGTTCACATGTTCAAGAAGGCATTTCTGCAAAAAATGCATTTAGATGTTTTTTTTAAATGCTTTATGTTCAAACAGCTCTCCTGTGAAGTCGTGACTTGCGACATACGCCTAGCTTCCTGAATCGGGTCAAATATTATCGAAAAGAGGGTTACGAATCAACTGCCAAAATTCTGTTCAATTGTAGCCTGGTGTGGTCTAGCGGTCAGGGCTGTGCAAATATAGACCAAATATGTTGCTGTGGGTTCGATTCTGTCCCACTCCCTTCTGGCAAATACAGTGCCTTCAGAAAGTATTCACACCCCTTGGCTTTTTCCACATTTGTTGTGTTACAAAGTGGGATTTAATTGTCATTTTCTGTCAATGAACTACATAAAATACTATGATGTCAAAGTGGAAAACAATATAACACTATATATCTTGATTTAATACATCTTGGAATCCCCTTTGTCAGTGATTACAGCTGTAAGTCTTTTGGGGGCAAATCTCTAAGAGCTTTCCACACCTGGATTGTGCAACATTTGCCCATTATTCTTTTCAAAATTCTTCAAGCTCTGTCAAGTTGGTTGTTGATCATTGCTAGACAACCATTTTAAATTCTTGCCATAGATTTTCAGGCAAGTAAAAACTCTAACTGTGTGGATTTGGCCTTTGGTTATTGTCCTGCTGAAAGGTAAATTCATTTTCATCTTGATTCAAAGCATTTCAGCTTTACATTTTTTATTAATTTTTAAACATTACGAAAAACATAATTCCATTTTAACATTATGGGGTATTGTGTGTAGGCCAGTGACAAAACATCTCAATATAATACATTTTAAATTCAGGCTGTAACACAACAAGATGTGGAAAATTCAAGGTGTGTGAATACTTTCTGAAGGCATTGTATGCAAGCCAACCTTGCCAACAGACAAAAAGAGCTGTGGATCAGTGGTTCACCAATCAGGGCCTTTGATGGGCTTGGGACCATCAGGCGACATGCTGACAACAGATACACAGAAATGTTCTTGCAACGTTCCCATGAACTGTGTCTTGAACATTAATACCTTATATTCTGAGAACATGGCAACCATGTTCTGTGTATGTTTGGTGGGACGTTGATAGAATATTCTCCTACCCCACAGAAAACTGGACACATGAATGTTCTTGCAACGTTCCCATGAAACACGTCTAGAACATTCCTATCCTAAGTTCTGAGAACATGTTAATCACGTTCCAAGTTCTATTTGACATTAAGGGAATGGTCTCTTGGAAACACTCCTTACACATCACAGGAACATTCCTATGAAAACTTTAGTTAATGACCTTATGAGACACTAAAGGGAACATTCTCTAAAGTTGTGGGAGCGTTTGTTGTTAGCTGGGTCAATCCCCTGAATGACTTGATTTAAGCTACACATTTAAAAAATGGACAGTCCAGGGATATTTTATCCCGATCTTGATATGAAATGACCATACCAGGCGCTTTAATTTTAAAGACAGTTGTATTTAATGGATAACATAAATAGAAAACAAGTAAAATAATAATTGGCTAAACCAACATTAGTTGTTATTCAAACGAAGTGTCTGGTAAATTTGCTGTGGTAAACGAGGAAATATGTTATTTATTATTACTGAATTCTTGTCAAATAGATAAATTGCCCTTAGTCTTCATGGTAATACCAACCAGAGGGGAACATATCTTGAAAGACTTTGGTTTTGTTGAGCTGAAGACACTATTCTTTGATGTGTAAATTATCAGACTATTCGTTTTACTCCTTGAAAACATTGAAATAAATGCAATAACCTTGTGGGCCTAATGTAGGCTATAGACTATCTAAATTAATTGACAAATGTACAATCCGATGGTGGAACTCCAAGGACAAACTTACAAGTCCTCTGAAGTTTTTAATTTCCACCTCAAAATCTCTGACCTGAATCTCAGCACATAGAGTTTATTTTCAATTTCTTTGTTTGTTTTCTCTTTTAATGGTGGAATCAGTCAACATAGCATTAATTGTTGCTTGCTAGGTCTGCATGTCCTATTAATTCATTTTGCCAACTGTACCTTGTACTATTTATAATCCCGTTTTATGTTGGACGTGCGCTCACAATCTAATTGTTATTTTCCAATTATTTATTCTTTCTTAAAGGAATTTTTCCAGGAGTGTGGCAGTCCCACTCCATTTGTAATTTTGTAGCTTTTATTGAAGAGGTGAACAGGGTCTGAAAGGGGGAAGATATTAGAAGGCATATCCATGGAAAGTAGGGGTGAGGACAGTGCTGCAGCTTCCCCTCATAAAAAAAATAATTCAATCAATCAATATAAACAAAAAAATGTTACAAATAAAATAGCAAAATCACCAAATTAGTGAACTAGGCCTTTATTATTATTATTATTATTGTATGAGTTGAGAGAAATAATCACCAGCAGAGAGGAGAAAAAAATCTCCCTAATGGAAAATAAATATACCCCCTACAAAGATGCACGGTTACCTGCACATAGTCTACATGGGCTGCTTGAACCAGAGCCCAGTGGAACTGCAGTCTAAGGTACACTGCATGACCAAAAGTATGTGGACACCTGCTCGTCGAACATCTCATTCCAAAATCATGGCCATTAATATGGAGTTGGCCCCCCTTTGCTGCTATAACAGCCTCCACTCTTCCGGAAATGCATTCCACTAGATGTTTGAGCATTGCTGCGGGGACTTGCTTCCATTCAGCCCCAAGAGCATTAGTGAGGTTGGGCACTGATGTTGGGCGATTAGGCCTGGCTCACAGTCGGCATTCCAATTCATCCCAAAAGTGTTCGATGGGGTTGAGGTCAGGTCTCTGTGCAGGCCAGTCAAGTTCTTCCACACCGATCTTGACAAATCAAATCATCATTGTCATGCTGAAACAGGAAAGGGCCTTCCCCAAACTGTTGACAAAAAGTTGGAAGCACGGAATCGTCTAGAATATCATTGTATGCTATAGCTTTAAGATTTCCCTTCACTGGAACTAAGAGGCCTAGCCTGAACCATGACAAACAGCCTCAGACCATTATTCCTCCTCCACCAATCTTTACAGTTGGCACTATACATTCCGTCAGGTAGCGTTCTCCTGGCATCTGCCAAACCCAGATTCATCCGTCAGACTGCCAGATGGTGAAGCGTGACTCATCACTCCAGAGAATGCGTTTCCACTGCTCCTGAGCCAAATATCGACGAGCTTTACACCGCTCCAGCTGATGCTTGGCATTGCGTATGGTGATCTTAGGCTTGTATGCGACTGCTCGGCCATGAAAACACATTTCATGACGCTCCCGACAAACAGTTATTGCGCTGACGTTGCTTCCTGAGGCAGTTCGGGAACTCGGTAGTGAGTGTTGCAACCAAGGACAGAAGCGCTATTTTTTACACGCTATGTGCTTCAGCACTCAGCGGTCCCATTCTGTGAGCTTGTGTGGCCTACCACTTTGTGGCTGAGCCGTTGTTTTTCCTTAACATTTCCACTTCACAATAACAGTTGACCGGGGCAGCTCTAACAGGAGGCCATTCTACTGACAGTGTTTGTATATATATATGTATATATGGAGATTGCATGGCTGTGTGCTCGATTTCATACACCTGTCATCAACGGGTGTGGCTAAAATAACCAAATCCACTAAGTCCACATACTTTTTTATTTATAGTGTACAATGTAGGTACGGTACTACATTGTATACAAACACAGCTTCCAGCTGCCCCCTGGTGGCAATTCTAAATATTTGTTCAACTATTCAAATCATCCTGTTTAAGGATTATTTTCCTCCTAGGATGAAATGGGTCAAATTAAGATCAGACATCTGTATGCTTTGACTTTTATTTGCTTTGCTGAAACTAAATGACAAAAAAAAGAGTCATATTATACAAACCACATTCAAAAACACGAGCTCAGACAGTTG